>NC_092733.1:25979345-26261845 GCF_047496885.1 Scyliorhinus torazame | reverse complement strand
TACACCAGACAGAGTTTGCTAACAAAATAATCCGGAACTTGCTGGCGGTGTAAATTATGGAATGTAAATTACAGCTCGCAGCCCTGTTTCATTTCGAAGATTGATGAACGCTGTTCTTTGCCTTCTTTGTCCTGAGTGCTGTGATTCTAATGCCCCCTGCTGAGCAGCGCTGGGAGTCACACTAATCTTCATTTGCCTTTTTCTTTCGGTTCGTTTCTGAGGCTCGCTGGTTCCTTTTGCGTTGCCCTTCCACCTCGATGCCGTTCTGGGGGCTAAATTTATTTCTCGGAATCGGACATGATGGGGCGATGGGGTGATGGGGCGATGAGTGTTACGACACCCTGGGCTAGTGGGTGGTCAATTCGAGTCCCACCCGTCCCTGAGTCACAGCACACATGAAGTAACCAATAATCCTTATAAAAATTCCCAAAGCCTTTGGCCCTTTTGGCTGACCGATAATTGCGGTCACCAGGTTTGTAAGCATTAACACAATCACTCTTTATTTACAACAAGATCTATAATGAACTTTGCAACAAACGCAACTGGTTAACCATTAACTAATTCCTAAATCCTCACTTTAACTTGCCCACCCCCATCCTGTACACACATACAAGACAGACAAACACAGAAGGGTGGAAAGGGGTAAAAATAATAATAAGCAAAAGGAAAAAGAATCTTTTTATTTCAGATGATTTTTTTTTCGCGCATCCATACTTCACCAAAGCTTGCAGGTTGAAGTCTCTATCCACAACATAGATTATCATAGAATTTACAGTGCAGAAGGAGGCCATTCGGCCTATCGAGTCTGCACCTGCGCTTGGAAAGAGCACCCTACCCAAGGTCCACACCCCCACCCTATCCCCATAACCCAATAACCCCACCCAACACTAAGGGCAATTTTGGACACTAAGGGCAATTTATCATGGCCAATCCACCTAACCTGCACATCTTTGGACTGTGGGAGGAAACCAGAGCACCCGGAGGAAACCCACGCACACACGGAGAGGATATGTAGACTCCGCACAGACAGTGACCCAAGCCGGAATCGAACCTGGGACCCTGGAGCTGTGAAGCAATTGTGCTATCCACAATGCTACCGTGCTGCCCCTGTAACGATCTTCTCTGTCGATTTGTTCATCCAGGTTCTCTGCTACTTCAGAAGTACAGCAGTCACAGCCTTTCAGGAGCGAGAATAACAAATTCCGGTCTTTGTTTGCAGCCTGTGCTGGGTTTCCTGTCGATAGATTCATTCAGGTACTCTGCAGGTTCAGAAATACAGCACTCACAGGGTTTCTGGAGAGAGACACGGAGGAAAGAGAGTAGGTTCTTCTCCCTGAACTGCTAGGAGTCAAACTGAAACCTCTTGGGACTCTGAAAAGCATTGCACCGGGATAGGATTTAATCTCCACCCATCACCGGACAAAGTACAGCCTTTTGGGCCAATTCTTTGCCCCCCCCCCCCCCCCCACCCACCCCGGCCAATCAATCAAACCAAATCTGACCCTATCTATCTTTCGCTTTGGTGCCAAGAACCCAGAGGCCTCCTGTTCAAACCAGCTGGTACTAGAGTTCTTTCCTGTAACTTCTGAATTCTGCTGCTTGCCTGAAGACACATGTCCATTCATTCTGCTTGACTTAAAGACACATGTCCATTAATCCTCCATGGATCAAAAAATCAGGATTGTAAAATACAAAAAAGGTGAAATAAGACAACGAACGTGAAGGACCCTTAAACGATTTAAAGCCAGCCTTGAAAGGGAAAGTGAGCATTGTAGTACTTTAGGGACAGTATCGTGCAGCAAACCCCAACAAGTGAGCAATAAGAGTGAGTTTATATTTGTAGCCACCTAAATTGGCCAACTCCCGATTTAAAATGGCGAATGGCAAAGGCTGATGGGAAAGTCAGCCAACACAGGCAGAAACCAGCAGGTGCAGGTTTGCTGTGTATTTAACTCTGCAAAAGCCCAGACAGCATCGATACAAGCAGGCATCTGCATAATAATGTAGCAGCCATCTACATATTGATGAGTGATCCCAGGGAACAATCGCAACATTTGGGACAAACAAAGCTAAGCCAGACTCCCCGGCACCAGCAGGAGCCAACACAAAAGAGGTTAACGGACACCTCAAGACCACCCATCGATCAGGGAACCGCTCCAGTATTGGAGAAATCGAACCAAGTGATTGGAACAAAGTCCAATAACTTGGGACCAGGTACAGGGTCCGCCCCAAAAGGCGGGAAGCCCCTGGGGACTGTAAGAGTTAAGCCCCAAGTTCAAATCACTTTCTTCATCTCTTCGTCCTGCCCGGGTCACCCAGCAACGCAAACCAACCTTGACCGTGACCGGTAGAGTGACCACCGAAAGAAGTAAGTCTTAATTCAACGCTCGCTACGAGACAGGCGCTCCTAGCTACCAATCCGTCCCAACTTCGAATCCCACAGACTCAGAACCCGAACGAAAGGCCATATGTTCCCCTGACCTGGTGGGCCAGTCCGAAGTTAAGTCTAGGCCTGTTAGTTGTAGAAGTAGCTTAGATGTAGAATTTGTGCATGAGTAACAATTACTGTGTATAATAAATGTGCTTTGATTTGAATCTTACTAATCGGTGTATTGAGTTATTGATCATTACTCGGACTTGAACCTCGTGGCGGTATCATAAAGATACTTGAGGGGGGGGCTTTACCCCCGACGATGTCCCGGGCACTGATCTCCTTGATCCTGAAGCGGGACAAGGATCCCCTGCAATGTGGGTCTTACAGACCGATTTCCTTGCTAAATGTAGATGCCAAGGTGCTGGCGAAGGTCTTAGCCACGAGGATTGAGGATTGTGTGCCGCAGATCATCCATGAAGACCAGACGGGGTTTGTGAAGGGGAGACAGTTGAACGCGAATGTGCGGAGGCTTTTGAACGTTATCATGATGCTGGCGAGGGAGGGGGAGGCGGAGATAGTGGTGGCGATGGACGCTGAGGAAGCCTTCGATAGGTTAGAGTGGGGGTACCTGTGGGAGGTGCTGAAGAGGTTCGGGTTTGGGGAGGGGTTTGTCAGGTGGGTTAGGCTGTTGTACGAGGTCCCGATGGCGAGTGTGGCCACAAATAGGAGGAGGTCCGAGTACTTTCGGTTGCACCGAGGGACGAGACAGGGGTGTCCCCTGTCCCCCCTGCTCTTCACACTGGCGATTGAACCCCTGGCTATGGCACTGAGAGAGTCGAGGAACTGGAGGGGGTTGGTGCGGGGTGGGGAGGAGCATAGGGTGTCGCTTTATGCGGACGACCTGCTGCTGTATGTGGCGGACCCGGTGGGAGGAATGCCAGAGGTAATGAGGATGCTTAGGGAATTCGGGGACTTTTCGGGGTACAAGCTCAATATGGGGAAGAGCGAGCTGTTCGTAGTTCAGCTAGGGGACCAGGAGAGGGGGATTGGCGAGCTCCCACTAAAAAGGGCGTAGAGGAGTTTCAGATATTTGGGGGTCCAGGTGGCCAGGAGCTGGGGGGCCCTGCATAGGCTTAACTTTACAAGGCTGGTGGAGCAAATGGAGGAGGAGTTCAAGAGGTGGGACGCGTTGCCGCTGTCCCTGGCGGGTAGGGTGCAGTCAATCAAAATGACGGTGCTCCCAAGGTTTTTGTTCCTGTTCCAGTGCCTCCCCGTGTTTATCCCGAAGGCTTTTTTCAGGCGGGTTAACAGGAGTATAATGGGGTTTGTGTGGGCGCGAGGGACTCCGAGAGTGAGAAAGGTGTTCCTGGAGCGGAGTAGCGATAGGGGGGGGTGGGGGGGGGGGGGGGGGGGGGGCTGGCGCTGCCCAACCTCTGTGGGTACTACTGGGCCGCCAATGCGACAATGGTGCGCAAGTGGGTGATGGAGGGGGAGGGGGCTGCATGGAAGAGGCTGGAGACGGCGTCCTGTGTGGGTACGAGTCTGGGGGCGCTGGCAACGGCACCGCTGCCACTCCCTCCAAGGAGGTATACCACGAGCCCGGTGGTGGTGGCGGCCCTCAAAATTTGGGGGCAGTGGAGGCGGCATAGGGGGGAAGTTAGGGCCTCGGCGTGGACCCCATTTCGGGGTGGCACAGGGCAGGCATACGAAAGTTGGGGGACCTGTTTGTGGACAGGAAGTTCGCGAGCTTGGGGTGAGCTGGAGGAGAAGTACGGGCTCCCCCCGGGGAACACCTTCAGGTACTTACAGGTAAGGGCGTTTGCCAGACGGCAGGTGGTGGAATTCCCACGGCTACTGCCACACACAGTACAGGACAGGGTGCTCTCGGGGGGTTGGGTGGGAGTGAGGAAGATCTCGGAAACTTACCAGGTGATGCAGGAGGAGGAGGAGGCCTCGGTGGTGGAGTTGAAAGGTAAGTGGGAGGAGGAGTTGGGAGAGGAGATCGAAGAGGGGACGTGGGCAGATGCCCCAGGAGGGTGAACTCTTCCTCTTCAGGCGCGAGGCTCAGCCTCATACAGTTTAAGGTGCTGCACAGGGCACACATGGCCGGGACAAGGATGAGCCGGTTCTTTGGGGGTGAGGACAGGTGTGTTAGGTGCTCAGGGAGCCCAGCAAATCACACCCATATGTTCTGGGCATGCCAAGCGCTGGAGGAATTTTGGAAGGGCATAGCGAGGACGGTGTCGAGGGTGGTAGGATCCAGGGTCAAACTGGGCTGGGGGCTCGCAATATTTGGGGTGGCAGAGGAGCCGGGAGTGCAGGAGGCGAAAGAGGCCGGAATTCTGGCCTTTGCGTCCCTGGTAGCCCGGCGAAGGATTCTCCTTCAGTGGAAAGTTGCGAGGCCCCCAAGCGTGGAATCCTGGATCAGCGATAGGGCGGGGTTCATTAAATTGGAGAGGGTGAAATTCGCCTTGAGAGGGTCGGTACAAGGGTTCTTTAGGCGGTGGCAACCGTTCTTAGACTTTCTGGCAGAACGATAGACAATGGTCAATGGCAGCAGCAGCTCGGGGTGGGGGGGGGGGGGGTTTACTTTATTTTTGTTTATGTTATTTACACTGGAAGGGTCTGAGGGGGTGTATACACCTGTTGTCTTAAGTCGGGGTGTTAATGTTAATTTATTATTTAGGTACAGGGGGGAGGGGTTTGGGGGGTTGCTTCTTTAGATAGTGTTTTGTACTTAACCCTGTTGGGTTCTTTTTTCTTTCTCATTTTGTTATTGATATTTTATGAAAACCTTTAATAAAAATTATTTTTAAAAAATAAAATAAAGATACTTGGCGACTCGAGAGCAAATGTAATAAAACAGAGCAATTGAACTAACCGGAAAGTTAGCAACATATTCCAAATTGAACCATTATTCTCAGTCCCCAGTTTTAGTGGTGTTTCATTTTATGGTGCACAAGGCCAGTTCGGACCATTATTCCTTATTATCCCGCTTTTCCTGCTTTTTCCTCCAGGGTTAGCGGATGCTGCCGTGGAAGTTTTATGGAAGGATGTGGAAAGGGAGCGATGCCTTGCGTTCCCAGCAGGGACGGAAGCACGCTCGGAAGGCAGAGGCAGGATGGCGAGGAGGTGCCTGTACCAGGAGGAAGCTCAATGATGTTGCATGGACAGCAGGGAGCCCCGGAGGTCACCAACGGAAACAGGGCTATCGACAGTAGGTACGGTTGCTCCGCGCCACAGCGGAGGGTAGGGGGTAGTATTTTTAAAAATGTTTTTTTGCATCACCCTTGCATCGAGTCTGTTACAGACAAGGAACGGGATGAACATGGGCTCCTACTAGAGTTTTACTGTGGTAAGTGGACCAAGGGTCTAAACATACCAGGCGTGATGCCATTCAGTCCCGGCTCATGGCTAAAACCCAGACTGTCCTGTACCAAAGCAGATACCTGACCACTCTATGAGGAGCCCAATTTCACCCTTATCTGTCCATTCTATGTGTCGGTTAGTTTGAAATACAAGATTCCGGAGGGCAGCACGGTGGCGCAGTGGTTAGCCCTGCTACCTCACTGCGCCGAGGTCCCAGGTTCGATCCCGGCTCTGGGTCACTGTCCGTGTGGAATTTGCACATTCTCCCCGTGTTTGCGTGGGTTTCGCCCCCACAATCCAAAGATGTGCAGGGTAGGTGGATTGGCCACGCTAAATTGCCCCTTAATTGGAAAAAATGAATTGGGTCATCTAAATTTCATTTTAAAAATACAAGATTCCCATTGTCTGTTGTAGCTCAATGTTTACATACAGAAACCCTCGTGCACACACAAACGCACACACACACACTGATTTGCACACTCGCACAAACACGTGCACACTCATACTCATACACTTGCACACTCACACACACATTCGCATTCACACACACATGGTCATACACACTTTGCACACACACATTCACACTCACACACACATGCTCATGCACACTTTGCACACACACATTTGTACACACATTCATACACACACATTCGCACAATCGCGGGCACACACACATTCGTGTGTGCATACACGGGCACATTAATTCAGACACATTCGCAGTCACACACACACATTCGCACACACATTCACACATGCATAGGCACACACATGGACTCACACACATACAGTCGCACACACAAACATTCACACCACACACAAACACACACACATTCGCGTGTGTACACACATACACAATATACGGCAGGTACAGATTGTTGCAAGATATTAAAATTAGTTACTCAGTTAGGGCAAAGGTTGATGTAGCATTGCACAAGGTTGGACCAATTGTTGTTCATCATTTATATAAACAATCTGGACTTGGAAATCAGAAACACAATTTCAAAATGTGCAGACGGTGCCAAATTTGGTTGGTGTTTTAACACTGAGGACGACAGCGGCAGACTACAGGAAAACATGGGCAGCACGGTGGTTAGCACTGCTGCCTCTTAGCGGCGGGGACCCAGGTTCGATTCCGACCTTGGGTGACTGTCTGTGCGGAGTATGCACGTTCTCCCCGTGTCTGCGTGGGTTTCCTCCGGGTGCTCCGGTTTCCTCCCACAGTCGAAACATGTGCGGGTTAGGTGGATTGATCATGATTAATTGCCCCTAAATGGGGTTGCGGGTATATGGTAAGGGATTGGGCCATCCGTAACAAAGAAAGGGGAGTCGACAAAGAGTGACTCAATGTGAAAGAACAGGAAGAGGTGACAGGACACGGAACAACTTCCAATTCAGCAAGGTTTATGTGCAGCGACGGAGCCAATCACTCCTCCGACAACAGTGAAAACAAGAATAGGAGAGGGTTAGTGGGTGCCTGGAACTCGCTGCCGGAGAAGGTGGTGGAAGCAGAGACGATAGTGACGTTTGAGAGGCATCTTGACAAATACATGAATAGGATGGGAATAGAGGGATACTGACCCGGGAAGTGCAGACGATTTTAGTTTAGACGGGCAGCATGGTTGGCGCAGGCTTGGAGGGCCGAAGGGCCTGTTCCTGTGCTGTACTTTTCTTTGTTCTTTGTTCTTGTTCTTTGTTATCTGGCCTGCAGACCGTCTGAACCTATTAACACTGAGACTTGAGGAAGATGAGGTAGTAGTAATGGTATTAAACATGGGACTGAGTACAGTACTGCCCACACAGTGATATAAGACACTACATGACCCATACTGTGCTGAATGTAGGAATTTCAGAGAAAAATTGTATTCTATGTATTTTGGTGCACTAAGGGGTAAACAACTGGATTAGTGTGCATGTGACTGCCGCAGTAATGTTTGTTAAAAATCTGTCTGGTTTACAAGACCAGCAGAAACGTTGGTTACAAAGGTGCAATTAAGGCATTGTAAAAGTATGATCATAATTCATTCAACCACAGATATTTTATACCTGAATTTGGGCGAATGGTATTTGGTTTATAGGAAGAAGGTTCACTGGGGGAGTAGATAATTAGAGACATTGGACGTGATTTAACTAAATGTCATTTAGTCACGTGTTTCCGGCGCTCGCAGCGACGAGAAACACAACGCTATCAAAGCTCACTCAGGTTAGATGGGGGGCCTCGGTGGGGAATGAGCGATCTGTACATAGCCCTGTTTTCTGCACTGAGGACTGCGCTCACTGAAACTCCTCAGTGTAGCGAAAGATCGGGACGGCACCAATCTCTTGAGCTACCCACCCCCACCCCGCAGCCCCAACTCACTATGAGACAATCCGCAAACCAGCCCCCCCCCCCCCCATACCCCTCCCCCCAACACTGATGCGGAGCACCCTGGCCCGATCACCGTCACATGGAAAATGTCAGCTTGGCACCTTGGCAGTGCCAACCTGGCACCCTGGCAATGCCCCTGCCAGCTGGCAGTGCCAGGGTGCCACGGCTGACAGTGCCAGGATTCTCAGGTGGCACCAGCAGTACCAGGGTACCACCCAGAGGGCATGCAGCTGGGGGCCTCCCATGCATTCCGTTCCGTCTGGTCCCCGTTTGTGGCAACCAGTACTGAACGGCCCTCGCCCAAGGTAATCTGGGCGAAGGGATTAGATCCCAATGCCTCGGGTGCCTTGGTCAGCCATTTCCTTGTGCCCCATTATAAATTCCCCTATTTCTGACTGTCAGGGACTTATTTGTCTTCGACAATATTTTTCCCTTCGCGATCACTCGTTAATGAACATGCTTGTCCACCTGAGAAACTCTGTGTTACTGGTCATCAGTTCTGTTGGGCCTTACGTGGCTGATGATCCTCAAGCCACATCTCCGACTGCACGCTTGGCAGGTCTTTCCAGGAGGTGGGATAGGTCCGTGGGCTCTAGATTACTGGTATTCCTTTCTCAGGCTCCATTTCCGGCCTCCTCTTGCCGCTGGATTTTCTCGATGGATTGTATCCCTTCAATCAGGCGGTTCCTCCAAGTGGGTCTCTTTTGAAAAAGTGTCTCCCAGGTGTTGCATTTCTTGAGGTAAGCCTTCAGGGGGTCTGTGAAGTGTTTCTTTTGTCCTCCACTTGTTCAGGAGCCTTCCTTGAGCTGGGTGAAGATGATTTGCTTTGGCGGTTGAGACTCCAGCATCCTAAGCACTTGTCCGACCCAACAGAGCTGGTTTTTGATGATCATGGCCTTGTTTCTGGTGGTCTGGCCTCCTTCAAGGTCTCTGATGTTCATACCCCTGTCTTCCCAGCTGATTCAGAGAATCTGTCTCAAACAGTACTGGTGGTACCTCTCCAAAGCTTTAAGGTGGGCCATATTTGTGAGCCGAATAGAAGAATTGGGAGGACGACTGTCTTTACACGAGGATTTTAGCATCAGCACGGATGTCGCTGTCATCAAAGAATCTCGTCCTTGTCCATTCGCAGGCAGCACTTGCTGATTGGATACGATGTTGGATCTCCACGTCGATGTCAGCCTTAGATGAAAGGTGGCTCCCCAGGTAGGGGAAGGTGTTCCACGTTTGGGATGGTTTCTCCATTGATCTTGATGGAAGGGGAGATCAGATCTTCTCCTGGGGCGGGGTGGTAAAGGACTTGAGTCTTCTTGAGGCTGGGGCTGAGACTTACTTCCGTGAAGGTGTTAAGCATGACTTGGAATTTCTCTTCTGAGAGAGTGGAGATTATAATAGAACATAACAGTGCAGTACAGGCCCTTCGGCCCTCGATGTTGCGCCGACCTGTGAAACCACGCTAAAGCCCATCTACACTATTCCCTTATCGTCCATATGTCTATCCAATGACCATTTGAATGCCCTTAGTGTTGGCGAGTCTACTACTGTTGCAGGCAGGGCATTCCACGCCCTTACTACTCTCTGAGTAAAGAACCTACCTCTCACATCTGTCCTACATCTATCTCCCCACAATTTAAAGCTATGTCCCCTCGTGCTAGACATCACCATCCGAGGAAAAAGGCTCTCACTGTCGACCCTATCCAATCCTCTGATCATCTTGTATGCCTCAATTAAGTCACCTCTCAACATTCTTCTCTCTAACGAAAACAGCCTCAAGTCCCTCAGCCTTTCCCCATAAGATCCTCCCTCCATACCAGGCAACATCCTGGTAAATCTCCTCTGCACCCTTTGCAATGCTTCCACATCCTTCCTATAATGCGGCGATCAGAACTGCACGCAATACTCCAAATGCGGCCGCACCAGAGATGGCGATGTGATGTACATACTGAAGTTCCACAAGCGACACCAGTGTCTTTTTCTTCTTGGATTTCAACCGGTTGAGGTTGAAAGGTTTTCGTCCATCCTGCAGACAATGTCCACTCCACTGGGACGTTTGCTTGACAAGGTGAAGGATGGAGGTGGTGAAAATGGAGAAAAGGCGTGGGGGCGATGACTTCCTTGCTTGTCTCCAGTCTTGACCCCGAAGGTTTCTGTCTGTTTTCCGTCGTCGAGGACCGTCGGCGAGATCTTGTCGCGGAGGAGCCGTGAACGTTGATGAATTTCTGTGGACAGCCAGCCTTCGACAGGGTCTGCCGCAGCACTTCCTGATTGACTTGGAGTCCAAAGCCTTGGTCAGACCAGCGAGGGAGGTGGTCGACAAACTGCGATCACTCCAGGAACACCACTGAGCTACTTTGAAACGCCACGGGGCGGGATTCTCCAGTCCGGCAGCCGCATCTTCCGGCACGGCGCGGGATTCTCCCTTTCCTCAGCCGGCCAATGAGGATCCCCACTGTGGCCACCCCACATCGTCGGACCGGACTGGAGGAACCCGCCGACGGAGAATTCCGCTGCGTGTATTTTTTACTCCCGCCCATCTTGGTTACTCTCTCGCTCGGGGGCGAGCACAGAGAACATACCGCGTGCGGGGAGGGGGCGGTGACGTGCGAGTAACAGAAAGTCCCGCCCTAAGTCTCAACTTACGATCAGCAAGCGTCCGCCAACCTCCAGCAAACATCAGGGGCTGGATTCTCCGGTTGCCAAAATCGCATATTCGGCGAATGGCCGGAGAATCACGTTTCCCGGCCGAATTGGGGGCGGCGCCGCTTTCACGATGCTCCGCCCCCCTCTCGGAGTACCCTGCACGCCGTATCACCGTATCGGGCCATTTCCTGAGGCCCTCCCCCCCCCCCCGATGCTCCGTGTCCGGCCGGGCTCCCGACATGTGTGATGGCTGCGGACTCAGCCCAGCGCCACGACAGTGGGGGGGGGGGGGCGGGGGGGAGGGCCAATCCGCGGGCGGGGCGGGGGGGGCATTATTCGGGGCTGGGAGCACTGTGGGAGGGGGGGGGGCATTCCAGGGCGCCCGAGCCGGTCGAAGGGAGGGGACTATTTCGCGGGCCGGGTCGGCGAGCGGCCTCCGCCATGACGCACGCCGTCACGTTCAATTCAAACATGACCTTTGGGGGTCGACGGAATCGTCCATTTGAGGAGGGGTCTGAGAGCTGTGACCGGGGCGGAGGGTTAAGTGGGGATATGTAAGGCCAGCACAAGTTCAAATGAATGTGTGGTACCCTCAATAACAACGCTTAGAGTGTAAACGGTAAAGAAGGCTTTAATAAACTAAGAACTAGGCTTGAGCCGAGACGTGTGCTAACTGCTGCACTGCCCACAAGGCGGCCCCTTATATACGCCTCACAGATGGGCGGAGCCGGAGGCGGAGTTCCCCAGAGTTCCAAGCCCGGTCTTAAAGGGGACATCACCTTACATGATGACAAGGGTACAGTGTTCCAGTAACCGTTCATCACAGAATGTTCAACCACAGTCCCAGAAGCAGGCTTGAGAAGTGAGGGCTTATTTCACTGGAGCTGAATGGTGATGTGACACATCAATTGGTCGGTGAGACAGCAAACAAGAGGTTACAAATTTAAGGCACTGCGAAAATAATTAAAGAGCAAGCTGGAGGAGATTTCATTACACACTGGGCGATTAGAAAGTGCAATTCTCAGCCGCCAGTTGCCACCGCAGCCAAGTCTATAACCTGGTGTAAAATGGATTTGGTAATTACTTCAGAAGGAGGAATATTAGAGTGAATAGAGAGTCAGTAGGACTGCGGGGTGAGAATAAGCCATGCGTGTTTTGTTTTAAAGCAGTGAGTCGGAATGTTCTGCAATGCGCTGTCTGAAGGTTATGATGTGGAGATGCCGGCGTTGGACTGGGGTGGGCGCAGTAAGAAGTCTTCCAACACCAGGTTAAAGTCCAACAGGTTTGTTTCAAACACTAGCTTTCGGAGCGCTGCTCCTTTCACTGCTCCGGAGAACTCACCTGAGGAAGGACAGCTTTTTTGAATGGGTTGATGGGCCTTATTGACCGTTACCTGTGCTGCAAGACTAAAACAACAGCTTATATCTGCCGGACCAAATCGGTGAATTTGATGTTGCAAAGTTCTATGACTTGGAGAAACACGTGTGTGGTGTTTAAAATTCATGTTATCAGTGTGTGTGTGGTTGTGCACGCCTGTGCATTCTTGTGTTTGGGCATATGCGTCTGTTTGTGTCTGTATGTGTGTGCGCATGCATGCAAGCGTTTTTTTGTCTGTGTGAATGTGTTTGTGTGAATGTGTGTGACTTTCTGTGCGTGTGAATATGTGTGCCAATGTGTGTGTGTGTGTGAGCTTGTGCTGTAGGTGTGTGTGTTTGTGCAGATGTGTGTGTCAATGTGTGGTATGTGGTGTTGTTGTGTGAGCGTGTGCATGTGACTGTGTGTCTGTGTGTATACCTGTGTGTGTGAGAGAGTGTAATTGTGTATATTTGTGTGTGTATGTGTGTGATCGAGTGTGTGCATGTGAGTGTGTGTGAGTGTGCGTGTGTATGAGTGTGTGGTGTATGCAAGTGAGTGTGTGTGAGTGTGTTTGTGAGTGTGTGTGTGAGTGTGAATGTGTGTTGTGTGTGTATGTGTGTATACGTGTGTGTGTGTGAGTGTAATTGTGTATATTTGTGTGTGTATGTGTGTGATCACGTGTTGAGTGTGTGTATGTATGTGCGTGTGAGTGTGTGTGTCAATGTGTGTATGAGTGTGTGGTGTATGCAAGTGAGTGTGTGTGAGTGTGTTTGTGAGTGTGTGTGTGTGTGAGAGTGTGAATGTGTGTGCCAATTACTTTCAAAGTGTGCCCTCCCGTTCTCGGTCCTTTCGTAAGTGGGGAACAGGTCCGCCCTCTCAACCCGGTCCAGAGCCCACCCAAGATTTTAAAGAGAAGATTCTGAAGAGCCGGGAGGCTACGCTGGAACTGTATAAAACATTGGTGAGGCCACAGCCAGAGTATTGTGCGGAGTTCTGGAATCCACATTATAGGGGGGATGTGATAGCCACTGGAAAAGGTGCAGGGGAGATTTACGAGGATGTTGCCTGGGCTGGAGAGCTGTGGTTATGAAGAGAGATTAGGTAGACTGGGGTTGTTTTCCTTGGAGCAGAGGAGAATGAGGGCTGGGCATGATTGAGTTGTATAAAGTTATGAGGGGCATAGATAGAGTCGACGAAAATAAACATTTCCCCTTGGTGGAGGGATCAATGACCAGGGGGCATAGATTTAGGTAAGTGGCAGGAGATTTGAGGGGATGCGAGGATCACCCCAGAGGGTCGGAGAATGGCCGTTGGCCGCCGTGAATCCCGCCCCCGCCGGTTGCCGAAGTCTCCGAAGGGAGAAAAGTCGGCGGGGCGTTAATGTCGCCGCTGCCGCGGAGAATGTCACGGGTCTGCGCAAGGCAGCCGATTTTCGGCCTGCCGATATTCTCCCTTCCGGATGGGCCGAAGTCCCGTCGATGTGATGACCGGTCACGTTGACGTAAATCAAACCTCCTTTTAATGGTTGACGCCGACCAGCGTGGAGGTGAGTGACGGCCTGGGGGGTTGGCCGCTGGGCAGGCGATGGCGTGGCCGCAGTCTGAATGTGTGGGGGAGAGGTGTGTCTAGGGTTGTGTGTGTGTGTGTGTGTGCGGCAGTGGGGGGGGGGGGTTAGAGTGGGCTGGGCTCCGGGGGAGTGCCGGGAGGGGGGTCAATGCCGGGGAGGAGGATGGGGGGTCCGTGCCGGGGAGGGGGATGGGGGGCCCGTACCGGGGAGGAGGATGGGGGGCCCGTGCCGGGGAGGGGGATGGGGGGCCCGTACCGGGGAGGGGGATGGGGGGCCCGTACCGTGGAGAGGGATGGGGGGCCCGTGCCGAGGAGGAGGATGGGGGGGCCCGTGCCGGGGAGGTGGATGGGGGGCCCGTGCCGGGGACGAGGATGGGGGGTCTGTGCCAGGGAGGGGGATGGGGGGTCCGTGCCGGGGAGGGGGATGGGGGGTGTGTCCGTGCCGGGGAGGGGGATGGGGGGCCCGTGCCGGGGAGGGGGATGGGGGGCCCGTGCCGGGGAGGGGGATGGGGGGCCCATGCCGGGGAGGGGGATGGGGGTCCGTGCCAGGGAGGAGGATGGGGGGTCCATGCCGGGGAGGGGGATGCAAGCACCGCATGGTGATCCTACACGTCTGCGCCGGTTCCCCAGGCAGTGTACACGACTCATACGTGTTGTCGCGGTCATCCATCCCCGGCATGTACGAGGGACGCCATCCCCGGCTGAGGGGCTGGTTGCTGGGCGACAGGGGCTACCCATTGCGATCGTGGCTGATGACGCCTATACGGAGGCCACGCAATGAGGCGGAGAACCGCTACAATGATGCCCATGTAGCGACAAGGGGAGTGATAGAGAGGTGCTTTGGCGTGCTGAAGATGCATTTCAGGTGCCTGGACCTCTCTGGGGGCGCCCTCCAGTATCGGTCAGATAGGGTCGGCCGCATCATTGTGGTGTGCTGCGTCCTGCACAACATAGCCCAACAGAGGGGCAATGTGCCACAGGCAGAGGAGGGCGGAGTGGAGGAGCAGCAGGAAGAGGCGCAGTCCTCCCCAGATGAGGGGGATGGGGGCAATGGTCAGGGCAGATGGGCTAGACACAGGCGGGTGGCTGTCCACCGTTACCAGCTGGCCCAGCGGGCATGGGACAGGCTGATAGCCGCCCGCTTCACTGACTAGATGGGCGTGGGAATCGGGTAGTATGGCCACAGACCGCACACCATGGCAACAGCCGACCACCCACACCCCACACCCATCCACCCACCCAGCACCCTCACCCCCCTCCCCAACCCCACCCACCCCACCCGCATGCACCCCCCCCCCCCCCCATTGCCGATCCACCTGTGGCACAATGGCCGGGCTCACACAGTTGCGGGTGGACGCGTGTCTATTGCAGGCCATGGAGGATGATGACAACCCGCCCTGCGATGAGCTCCTGGCTCCACATCATTGGACTATGTCTGACCCATGGCCACAGTACCACCATCCACCCGGACCATCCCTGCATGCGGCTGTGACACTGCAGCGCACGGTCCCGTCCTCTGCCTGGGGGGATGTTGATGGCGGCCCAGGGGGAACGAGGCAGACTCACCTGGGGCAGAGGTAAGACCACCCCTCACACACACACTTGCGCTCAACGTACATGACACCCCCGCACGCTTTGGACAGAGCACAAAGGCAGCTTCTGTAGGTGTAACATTGACTTTAATAACCAAAGGAGTTCATGCACGTGCCCTAGCCCCTAAAACTCATCTGTGCCCTGCACCCGTGCCAACTTACTCAATGTCTAATTGTTTGGCCTTACGGGCCCTTTGACTACGTCTACGTGGTTCCCCAGACGGTACAGCAGAACTGGAGGTGGACTCCTGTGATTCCTGCCCTCTGACACCGGATCCCTTTGGCAGCCGTTTCCTGGGGCGTCCTGGCCTAGATGGGCCAGGCTGCGGCCCGGGCGACTGGGATGGCGAGCTGCCTGCCTGTCCTGCCCGTTGCCCACCCGATGCACCTGGGACGGAAGGGGGGGAGTCCGAGGTGTCGCGGTGTTCCGGGACCTCCCCTACAGGGGGACCCGGGACGGACCACACCACCTCCTCTTCCCTCGGGGTGCCCGATGGCCCCCATTCCTCTACATGGGTGGGGGATGCGAACGGACTGGCCATCCGATGCCCCCCCCGACATCTGGCGCTGCCAGTCCTGGAGGCCCGTGCTGGTATCGACAGGGGTCTGCAGGTTTGCAGCCCTGGAGCCCAGGGGATTGGCAAACCCTGTCTGTGACTGTGCGACGCTGGCTCGCACATGGCCACTGGCGCCGATGCCCTCAGCGATGGCCTGCAGAGACTGGGCCATGGACTGCTGAGACTGGGCCATGGACTGCTGAGACTGGGCCATGGCCTGCAGAGACTGGGCTATGGCCTGCTGAGACTGGGCTATGGCCTGCTGAGACTGGGCTATGGCCTGCTGAGACTGGGCTATGGCCTGCTGAGACTGGGCCATGGCCTGCAGAGACTGGGCTATGGCCTGCTGAGACTGGGCCATGGCCTGCAGAGACTGGGCTATGGACTGCTGAGACTGGGCCATGGCGTTGAGCGCCTCTGCCATCTGGTGCTGGCACTGGCTCATGGCCTCCTGTGAGAGGGCAGCCATGTCCTGGGCCACAGACTCCGCCTGCACGGAAAGCCCCAGGCTTCGCAAACCGCTCCCCATGTCTGACACCGTCGCACCCATTGCCTCCACCGCGGACGCCACCCGTGCGGTGTCGGCCTGGGTGGCACGTGTGACCGGCACCACTCCCAGCTCCTGGACGCGGGTGGACTCCTCCACCTGCGACTGCAGCCGCCGCAAGCCGGCCGTCACCCTCTTCGCTCGTCTCCGGGTCGGTGGTTGCATCGGATCTATGTGTGGGTGTGGTAACTGCAGGAACCCGGATCCATCTGGGCGGCAGATGTTCGCTTGGGCTGGGCTGCCCTCCGACCGCCCGACCCCTCTGCTGCTCCTACCTCCACCTGCTGTACCGGGACGGCTGTGTTGTGCGCACCAGTGAGTGTACCAAATGCCTCATCACTAAAGTGCCCAACCGAGGTGAGTGTTTCTGCGATGGTGGAGGGTGTTGGTGACAGCAGTGGCGTTGTGTCGTGCTGTTCGTCCCACTCTGAGTCCATGGCACTTTGGGGTGGGGGTTCGTCTCCACCCGTCCACTCTGAGTCACTGTCCGGCATTTCGTCTTCCTGGGTAGTGCTGTCCCGGAAAGGGGTGTCCCAGGTAGAGGTGTCCCGGGTAGGGGTGTCCTGGGTAGGGGTGTCCTGGGTAGGGATGTCCTGGCTCGGCTGTGACGGGGGCCTGTGGCTGCCCCTCTCGTCGCTGGGTGGCACACGCCTGCGTCGTCGCACCCGCACGTGACGGGGGCGTCGTCTCCCTGTTGCTCCAGGTGTCTCCGTCTCCCATGGTGTGCGAGGGGCATCCTGCGGGCGTCGCATGCCGGAGGGTCCGGGTCTCTCCGTCTCCCGTGGTGTGCGAGGGGCATCCTGCGGGCGTCGCATGCCGGAGGGTCCGGGTCTCTCCATCTCCTGTGGTGTGCGAGGGGCATCCTGCGGGCGTCGCATGCTGGAGGGTCCGGGTCTCTCCGTCTCCCGTGGTGTGCGAGGGGCATCCTGCGGGCGTCGCATTCCGGAGGGTCCGGGTCTCTCCGTCTCCCGTGGCCTCTGAGGGGCATCCTGCAGGTGGTCTGCATCTGCGGGGATGGGTGCCTCGACGTTTGCTCCTGCGATACACAATGAAGCATGCATGGTTAGACACGCAGGCAGTAATCAGGTGGTATGGGGGAGGGGGATATAGGGGAGGGGGGGATATGGGGACGGGCTGTCGGTGGCTCACTTGCTAGTACGCCCTCGACCTCTGCATCAGCAACCTCCCGGTCGTCAGGTCCGCCAGCCAGTTCCAGGGCCCTTTCCTCGTGTACGGTCAGTGGCCTCTCATCAGCGGGGCCTCCTCCAGTCCTCACATGCTCCCTATTGTTGTGTGCGCGCTTACCCTGTGGGGGGGGGGTGGCAGGGGTAAAAGGCAACACTGTTAGGCAGGTATATGAATGCACGCCATCGGTTGCGCGTGCATTGCAGAGGTTAAGGTTAGGGCTGGATTCACTTGGGGATATGGGGGAGGGGGGATATGGGGGATATGGTGGAGGGGGTATATGGGGAAGGGGGGATATGGGGAGGGGGGATATGGGGGATATGGGGGATATGGGGGAGGGGGATATGGGGGAGGGGGGATATGGGGAGGGGGATATGGGGGAGGGGGGATATGGGGAGGGGGATATGGGGGAGGGGGGATATGGGGGAGGGGGGATATGGAGGAAGGGGATATGGGGGAGGGGGATATGGGGGATATGGGGGAGGGGGGATATGGGGGATATGGGGAGGGGGATATGGGGAGGGGGGATATGGGGGAGGGGGAATATGGGGGAGGGAGGGATATGGGGGAGGGGGATATGGGGGATATGGGGCAGGGGGGATATGGGGGAGGGGGGATATGGGGGATACGGGGGAGGGGGGATATGGGGGATATGGATATCGGGCAGGGGGGGAGGCTCACCCTGCCTGCTCTTACGAGGTCGTTCACCTTCTTGTGGCACTGGGTGCCTGTCCGTGGTGTTAGGGCCGCAGCGGTGACGGCCTCTGCCACCTCCCTCCACAGACGCCGGCTGTGGCGTGGGGCAACTCTGCGGCCATGCCCGGGATACAGGGCGTCCCTCCTCTGCTCCACTGCATCCAGGAGCGCCTCCACATCCCGTGACTGGAACCTCGGGGCTGAGCGACGGGCGGCCATCCGGTCGGGTGTTCCGGCCGGTGTTCCGGTCGGGTGGGGGGGAGCAGCGCGGCCTTGTGAGCCGTCACGCCGTGCGGCGTGTATGACGCTGCACGGCGTGAACCACGTGCGCAAGCGCGGATCCCGTCACGTCGCTGCTAGCCCATTTCGGGCCGGAGACTTCGCGACGATTTTTGCGGTGTGACGCAAGTCGGATTTGCGCCGTTTTTTGCGCCGATCGGCGGACTTTGTGCCGATAACGGAGAATTTCGCCCAGGGTTTTTACCCAGAGGGGGGTGGGAGTCTGGAACTCGCTGCCTGAAAGGGTGGTGGAGGCAGAGACCCTCACAGCGTTTAAGAAGGATTTAGATGTGCACTGGCGATGCCAAGGCAGACAAGACTACGGGCCAAGTATTGGAAAATAGTCAAGTGGTTGTTTTTGCTCGGCTCAGACACACTGGGCTGAAGGGCCTTTTCTGTGCTGTCGACCCCAATGGCTCTCCGACCCTACGAATAGCCCTATCAGATCATCTCTCAGCCTTCTCCTCGCCAAGGAAGACAGTTCTACCTTCTCCACCCTAGCTGAAGTAACTTCGAGTTGTATGGAAATGAGGAAGTTCGATGCAGGATAGGAGAAAGCAGGGGGCCCTCGTCTCCCCGGAAGGCTCTGGGGACAATGGGAACATTTTGCAATTGGGATAGAGGAGACGAATGAAGGGAATATGAAGAAAAGACCAAAGAACATATTGGAACAATGGGCGGGATTCTCTAATCCCGCGGCAGAGTGTCCACGCTGTCGTAAACGCCGTCGCGTTTCACGATGGCGTGAGCGGTCCGACCCCACGACTAATTCTGGCCCGCAATAGGGTCGACCATGGCACTGGAGCGGTTCACATCGCTCCAGCTGCTGATCCTGACGTGAACTGGGTGCCGCGGGATCCGCGCATGCGCAGTGGCACCAGCGCCAACGCGCGCATGCGCTGTGCCTTCCTTCAACGCGCCGGCCCCGACGCAACATGGCGCAGGACTACAGGGGGCCGATTGGTGGACCCCGATCGCGGGCCAGGCCACATCAGAGGCCCCCCCCGGGGTTGGACCCGCCCTCCCCCCCCCCCACAGGCCACCCCCCCAACCCTTTGTGCCGGTCGTGGGGATTCTCCGGCCCGGCCAAGAGCTGAGAGAATCCCACGTAATGTTTGTTGTAAGGAATACAAAGGGTTAACAATAAGATAATAATACTTCTCACCACCAGATGGCGAGAAGGAGCAGTGGTATAAAAATCACGGGACCTCGGGAATTCAGAGAGAAGGTTGGTAGGCATTAGAGAGGTTCGGTGTAAAGCATAGAGTTCTGTTGTAAGAGATATCGGATTATTTGATTCAATAACTTATTCCTTGTTGACTGGTTAGAATCTTTAATTTAGCTGTGTAAAATAAGTCAGCTTCGTTCAAGAACTCAGCTTGATGTTCTTTGTTAACACTGCATTCTCTGAGCATCCTGCTGGGCCCAACAGAGTACATCACAGATATGGGGCCGGGACTCTTCGGACGCCCAGACACGTGTTTCGTGGCGGCATGCCGCTCGCTGGTGGCGGGAGCCTCTAACTCCCGCTGCTTGTCAATGCCACTTCCCGGTGATGTCACTCGATGCCGCCGGGATACCCGTGGGTGGGGGTGCACTGCCGGGGGGCCGTCTGTTGGAAGCTGGCTGCCCAGGCCTGAGGGAGGCCCGGAAAGTAGCGTCCGTGTTGATTTACTCCAGGCAATCCTCACGGTCTCCCCCTGCCGAGGGATGCGCTTGCGTTGACCTCCAATATGATGGTAGATGTTGCCACTTCAGACAAGAACTTCATAAAGGCACAGCCTGCGCAGGCTGCAGAAATAAATGGGATTTAACGAGATAGCAGAATGCTAATTAAATCCTTGCAAGCTGGTTATTAAGAAGTAAAGACATTCCTGCGGGCATCAGCCCCTGCTCCTTTTTCCTGATCAAAGAGGCAATCCAGAATTCTGGAAAGATATGCCAGCCGTGCTTTCTAAAAACACTTCGGGGCGAGCGGGAGCGAACTTGTGTTTTGTTTTTCTCATTCAATCCGACACTTAGTCACGCAAGGCAAATCGCAAGATGTACAAAATGGAAATCACAGCTACCAGCGGGGGGGGGGGGGGGGAGAACAGGGAATTATTTCATTGGCTTGGATGATTGCCTCTGATTTCTCCGGTGGAGCTTGGCTGAAGTCCGGAGCCAAATCTGCATCGCGGGTCCGGTCGTTGTTGGTTGTCGACGTAACCTGAAGGATGGGGTGCACCAGCGTCCTGCTGCCCTTGAACACTGTGGCTAGCAGAGCATATAATGATAGGAATTCTACGGCGAGTAACTCACCTCCTGACCCCCCAAAGCCTGTCTATCACCTACAAGGCACAAGTCAGGAGTGTGATGGAATACTCTCCACTTGCCTGGGTGAGCGCAGCTCCAACAACACTCAAGAAGCCCGACACCATCCAGGACAAAGCAGCCCCGCTTGATTGCTCCCCCTTCCACAAACATTCACTCCCTCTACCACCGACGCACAGTGGCAGCCGTGCGCACCATCTACAAGATGCACTGCCGGAACTCACCAAGGTTCCTGAGACAGCACCTTCCAAACCCACGACCGCTACCATCCAGACGGACAAGAGCAGCAGATACCTGGGAACCCCACCACCTGGAGGTTCCCCTCCGAGTCACTCACCATCCCGACTTGGAAATATATCGGCCGTTCCTTCACTGTCGCTGGGGCAACATCCTGGAACTCCCTCCCTAACAGCACAGTGGGTGTACCTACATCACAGGGACTACAGCGGTTCAAAAATGCAACTCGCTGCCACCTTCTGAGGGCAATCAGAATAAATGCTGGACCTAACCAACGACGCCCACATCCCGTAAACTAATTCTTTAAAAAGCCCAGTCCGTGTTTCGGGATGCGAGTCCCACAGAAACCTTGGCATGACCTGCCGTTTGCTTTTGTTTAATTGGGAGGCTCGGGTCAGTGACATCCGTGGGCCAAGCAAACCCAAAAAGGGCTTGGACTCAGACTGCTTACCAAGCCGGGCTGGTTCGAGGGGCTTCCACATGCCTCACAGGTTTTGTTCCGCACCGCACACCAAATTAGTGACACTTAGCAAAGGGCAGTGGTCAGCAGGTGTGTTTACAATGGAACATTGGTCTCAACCTGCCATCGACTGGGCCCCTTGTCTCTCGATTAAAGTTTATCTTCTGCCTTGCCTTCTTCTTGCGCTTATTACCTTACCAATCCTTACTTCGCACACTATTCCAACTCGAGCCATATTATGTTCAATCCCGTTTTTGTCCTTCGGATTGGGTCAGCCACTACCGTAAAGCCTTTCCGTGAAGACACCTTGGGCCTAGTTTAGGTCACAGTAATTCAGGGCAGCTCGGAGTAAGAGTCAAACGAACTTGAAACGCTAACTCTGTTTCTCTCTCCACAGATGTTGCCAAACTGGCTGAGTTTTTCCAGCATTTTCTGCTTTAATTTCTGATCTGGGGCGGCACAGTGGTTAGCACTGCTGCCTCGCAGCTCCAGGGTCCCTGGTTCGATTCCCCGCTGGGTCACTGTCTGTGCAGAGTCTGCATGTTCTCCCCGTGTCTGCGTGGGTTTCTTCCGGGTGCTCCGGTTTCCTCCCACAGTCCAAAGAAACCATAGAAAGCATCCTATCGGGCTGTATCACAGCCTGGTGTGGCAACTGCTCGGCCCAGGACCGCAAGAAACCTCAGAGAGTCGTGAACACCGCCCAGTCCATCACACAAACCTGCCTGCCATCCATTGGCTCCATCTACACCTCCCGCTGCCTGGGGAAAGCGGGCAGGATAATCAAAGATCCCTCCCACCCGGCTTACTCACTCTTCCAACTTCTTCCATCGGGCAGGAGATACACGTGTCTGAGAACACGCAGGAACAGACTCAAAAACAGCTTCTTCCCCACTGTCACTGTCACCAGACTCCTAAATGACCCTCTTATGGACTGACCTCATTAACACTACACCCTGTGTGCTTCATCCGATGCCAGTGTTTATGTAGCTACATTGTATATGTTGTGTTGCCCTATTATGTATTTTCTTTTATTCCCTTTCCTTCTCATGTACTTAATGATCTGTTGAGCTGCTCGCAGAAAAATAATTTTCACTGTACCTCGGTACACGTGACAATAAACAAATCCAATCCAATCCAATCCAAGATGTGCAGGTTAGGTGGATTGGCCAAATTTCCCCTCAGTGTCCAAATATTATGTGGGATTGCGGGGACAGGGCCGAGCGGGTGGGCCTAGGTTGGGTGCTCTTTTCGGAGAGTCGGTGCAGACTCGATGGGCCAAATGACCTCCTTCTGCACTGTTGGGATCCTATGATCTCCAGCATCCGCATTGTTTCGCTTTCATTTCAGACCCCAGTTCTCTTATTCCTCAACAGTGACCACTCAATGAGATCAATATTCGCTCGTTCGCACACCACAGCTATTTGGCCAGGCATGTTTACAGTCGCCACTGGGTGAAAGACCTCCCTGGGGTTATCCACATTCTTGTAATCTTCAAACAAAGGATCTGTTCATCGTTGGAATAAATCCTTTTCATCGCTTCTTGACATGTCAAGACTTGTTCAGAACTGTCCTTTACATTCAACAGAACTCACCCACCAAGCTTTGCGGCTATGCTGCGGGGAGGCGGTGTGCATAGTACGACTGTCACTGCACTAGTAATCCCAAGGTAATTATCTGGGGACCTGGGTTCAAATCCCGCCACGGCAGATGGTGAAATTTGAATTCAATAAAAGTCGGGAATTAAAAGTCTAACGATGACCATGAAGCCGTTGTCGATTGCCGTAAAAACCCATCTGGTTCACTCATGTTCTTTCCGGAAGGAAATCTGCCGTCTTTACCCGGTCTGGCCTACATGTGACTCCAGACCCGCAGCAATGTTGTTGACTCTTAATTGTTCCCTAAAGGGCAATTAGGGATGGGCAATAAATGCTGGCACAGCCTGCGATGCCCACGTCCCATGAATGAATAAAAACATATATAGAACACATTTTTAAATGATATACTGAAGGAGATGGCAGTGAAGTTCAAACAGTACTCTAACAAAACAAACTCAATCACACACTTTGGTCATGCATTAAATTTTCAGACGAACTCCACATTATTGGGTTTAAATGTGTTGAAATGTGTCAGCCATGTTTGAGATGAGAACATGGATGGATGAGAGGGTCTTACAGACCCTTCAGTAAGATCACGGCAGAATATCTACCTTGACTTCACCTTCCTGGTCTATTCCCATATTCTGGAGTCCTCCAAAGTTCCATCCATCCCAGTCTTAAATGTACTCAATACTGGAGTACCGCAACTCTCTGGGATAGAGGACTTCAAAGATTGAGATGACTCTGAGGGATAGGGACTCGTCATACGGCAATTCACGAAGGAATCCATGCGGCATTTGCTGGGGGTTTTCCAGGGGCTGGGTCCTACATGATATGCACTCATGCACATAATGAGATTCAGACAGGCAGTGACAGACACCCAGTACAGCCAATCAACACACAGGACAGAACACAACCAATCACCAAGCAAAACACTAGAAAATGGTCTCCCACTATAAAACACACGAGGCATCAGCACTCTGCCTCTTTCCACTGGTGACAACTGTAGTGACAGTCAGGGTGTATATATCAGTTAGCACCTTCTACACGTGGTTCAGAGCTAGTCTGGCCTAGTTAGTTATAGTTAGCACGCTTAGATTAGTAGAGTGTCAAACCCACAGCGAACTGTGTGCTCTGCTTAACAAGTTCAATAAAGCGTATTGAACAAACGCTTTGTTTGGAGTCTACTTTCAAGGACAACTGCATCTAATTGCAGTCCGTATTACCCCAGGGAGATTAACACGACAGGTCCCTCGTTCAAAAGGCAGTAGGTGCCTGATGGAGGGACTTGGTATTGAGAAGAGGTGAGCCCATGCCCTTGCTGTTCCCCACCACCCCTACTCCAACCCCCTCCCCCCACCCCCCCCCCCTCCCGCCGCCGCCAACACAGCCTTCACCATCACTCACATGAGCTTGAGTCCGTGGTGATCAGGTGGGGGGTGGGGGCAGAACCGGCAGCAGTCACAACCTCCCCCAGGGCGTGCCAAAAATTAGAACATGCCCCGACCTGACGGGTCAACAGCTCTCATCGGGGTCCTTGATCCCAGGGAATTCCCGTGCTTGCCCAGTTAAGTTCCCAATTGGCGCTTAACTCGGTGGGCTTTCCTGAAAATAGGGCCTTGCAGGCTCTCAGCTGGGGGTGGGGTGGGGCGGGGACTATCGCAGTGGCTTCATTGCACCACAAAACAGCACCGAAGGGTCATGATCCATAGTACAGGAAATCACCAAAATTGAAGAGAGAAGCTTAAGAGAAATCAGGAAGCGATGGTTCAATGATGTTGAGAGTGACGTCGAAATACCAAATGATTACAGAGAGGAGGAACGATTAACATGCTTGATGTCCCTGGATTTGAGCTCCTCACTGCCAATGGGCCAGAGTAGAAAAAGGACCGGCAAGTCTTAACTTCAGTGCAGCGAGGAGTGAGGATGGAGGGGTATTTGTAATTTAAGAATCAAAACGCCGATATTTTGGGAGAGGCGATGATTGCGGCTTTACTAACTAAAGGGATGATGTGGAGATGCCGGCGTTGGACTGGGGTAAGCACAGTACGAAGTCTTACTAAAGGGAGGTAGGAAAGGAGGATGGAAGTGAGATCGATCACACTTCAGGGCGAAGAGGTGAGGGGGATTGTGGTTGCCGAGGAAAGGTCAGGTGACTGAGGTGAGAGGGCAAAGGCCAGAAGGATGGGGTTCGTCCTGGAGCGCTGATTATGGGAATTCCCGGATACAATGGAGCACGGTTGTCGTTCATGTTACAGAGCAGATAGAAAATCTTTCCTTGAATCCCATTCGGCAGAGCTGGAGAGGCAATAGAAGGCCCTGACAGACTTTGGAGCAGAATCTTGTCTCTGATGAGCTGAAGACAGACGGACAAAGACTCCTTTGGCTTACGACAGCACATTCTGTGTCCAGCCGTCTGTGCCAACTCACAGCAGGATAACTAGTGGATTAGTCTGAATTTAGACTGGCTGGCAACCAACGTATTCCCAGGTAAATAGCGACCTCTGATGTTTGCAGTGCTCAACCACAATAAAGCTGTTTGCCTAATGATAGCCCTAACCTCTATTCTCATTCATGTGATAAAATATTAATGCTATAGGGCTCTATTACTATTCATGGAATCAATTACTTGTCATTATTAATAATCATGTTACCTCTGGTGACTGCTGTAATGTATTATTTAAGTCACAAAGTTGTTTCTCACCAACTCGAGAGGGAGCAGCTTTCAATAAGCAGATAGTTCCTGTGAGAGTCACACAAGGAGAGCTGGAACTCAATCCACGACATGTCACATCACCACCTGGCTCACTGCAGACTCAATTCCCAGTGGCCCAATTGGAACGGGTGTTCACCGCCCTAATAGAAAATCCTTGGACCAGGATGTTCCACAGCTTTTCCCCATGGCGGGTTTTCGGGTGGGAGAGGCGGGCCACTGATGCGACCATCAATTCACGCGAAACAGAGATTAGATGTAAACTGTGGCTTTAATCGACCAAAACAGTGCCTGCCTGCGACTGGTCTGCTAGTGAGAGTCGCCTACAGGGCAGCTGCTCTTTATATCTCCCCTCAAGGGGGCAGAGCCAGGGGCGGAGCCCACAAGGGCGCCAACATGATACATTACGTGTAATACAGTAAAATGGTCCATAGGTGGAGCCCACATGGGCAACAGCGTGATACAATGTGATACAGTGGTGAATGGTTGGTACAATACGTTCACCATTGTCGCCATGGGCCGACGGGTTCCCCGATGGTCTGGTCGGCGAGCAACGTAAATGGCCATTGACGTCGGCGGGAGATCGAGTCGGCCAGAATTGTATTCACTGGAGTTCAGAAGAATAAGGGGGGGGGGGTCTCACGGAAACCTATAAAATTCGAACAGGACTAAACAGGGTGGATCATAGAATCATAGAATTTACAGTTCAGGAGGAGGCCTTTTGGCCCATCAAGCCTGCACCGGCCCTTGTAAAGAGCACTATGCTCACACCTCTACGCTATCCCCGTAACCCAGTAACCCCACGGTAGTACCCTCAATAACGACGCGAGAGGAGTAGAACGGTAAAGAAGGCTTTAATAAGCTGAGACCTAGCCTGATGCCGAGACGGGTGCTTACTGGGTGCCGCCTACAGAGCGGCCCCTTATATACGACTCCCTGGTGGGCGGAGCCAGAGGTGGAGTCCCCCAGGGTTCCAAGCCAGGTCTTAAAGGGGACATCACCTTACATGACGATAAGGGTACAGTAACACAGTAACCGTTCATCACACCCACCTATCCTTTTTGAACACTCAGGGCAATTTTAGCATGGCCAATCCACCTAACCCGCACATCTTGGACTGTGGGAGGAAACCGAAGCACCCGGAGGAAACCCACGCACACACGGAGAGAACGTGCAGACTCCGCACAGACAGTCACCCAAGCCGGGAGTCGAACCTGGGACCCTGGCGCTGTGAAGCGACAGTGCGAACCACTGTGCTACCGTGTCACCCACGTAGATGCAAGAAGGATGTTCCCGATGGTGGGGGAGTCGAGAACCAGGGTTCACAGTCTGAGGCCAGGGGGTGGACCATTTAGGACAGAGATCATAGAACCATAGAATTTACAGTGCAGAAGGGGACCATTCGGCCCATCGGTTCTGCACCGGCCGTTAGAAAAAGCACCCTACTTAAGCTCACGCCTCCACCCTATCTCCGTAACCCAGCAACTCCATCTAACCCTTTGAGCAATAAGGGGCAATTTATCACGGCCAATCCACCCAACCTGCACATTTTTGGACTGTGGGAGGAAACCCACGCGGACACGGGGAGAACGTGCAAACTCCACACGGACAGTCGCCTGAGGCTGGAATCGAACCCGGGTCTCTAGAGCTGTGAGGCAGCGGTGCTAAGCACTGTGCCACCCTGCCACCCACACAGAGATGAGGAGAAGTTTCTTCACCCAGAGAGTGGTGAGCCTGTGGAATTCGCTGCCACAGGGAGCAGTTGAGGCCAAAACATTGAGTGCTTCCAAGATGAAGTTAGATACAGCACGTGGGGCGAATGGGATCAAAGGATAGGGGATAAGACGGGATCAGGCTAATGCGTTGGATGATCAGCCATGATCATAAAGATTGGCGGAGCAGGCTCGATGGGCCGAATGCCCTCCTCGTGTTCCTATTTTCAATCTTTCCACTGCAGCGGGTAGGGGAGGGTTACCGGAAAATTCGGCCTTGTTCTGCGGGATCTCCAGGACTGGTTCCGATCACCCGCGGGTGTTCAGAAAAACACATTCAAAACAGAAAGAGAAAGGTTTACATCTATATAGCGCCCACCATGAGCCGTGGGAGCCCCGAGGTGTTCAACAACCAACGGAACAGTTTTTATTTTTAAAAAGCGTGGTCACTGTTGTAACGTAGGAAACCCGGCTGCTAATTTTCACACACAGCAAGATCCCAGAGGCAATCTGCTTCGAGTGATGTTGACATCCTTCGAGTGATGTTGACATCCTTCGAATTCTCCGGCATCGGATTTTCGGCGGGGGCGGGAATCGCGCCGGTTGGCGGGCCCCCCCCCCCCCCCGGCAATTCTCCGGCCCGGATGGGCCAAAGTCCCGCTGCTAGAATGCCTGTCCCACCGGCGTGGATTAAACCACCTCTCTTACCGGCGGGACAAGGCGGCGCAGGCGGGCTCCGGGGTCCTGGAGGGGGGCACGGGGCGATCTGGGCACGGTGGCCTGGCCCACGATCGGGGCCCACCGTTCCGTGGGCGGGCCTGTGCCCGTGAGGGCACTCTTTTCCTTCCGCCTTCACCACTTTCTCCACCATGGCGGAGGCGGAAGAGACCACCTCCACTGCGCATGCGCGGGGATGCCGTGAGCGGCCACTGACGCTCCCGCGCATGTGCCGCCCGGCAAAGTCATTCCCGTGCCAGCTGGCGGGGCACTAAAGGCCTTTCCCGCCAGCTGGCGGGGCGGAAATCAGTCCGGCGCGGTCCTAGCCCCTCAAAGTTAGGGCTCAGCCGCTCAAGATGCGGAGGATTCCGCACCTTTGGGGCGGCACGATGCCGGACTGATTTGCGCCATTTTTGGGGATAAAGAACTGAGCTATGAGGATAGAGTGGAGAGGTTGGGATTGTTTTCCTTGGAGTAAAAGGAGACCGAGAGGAGACTTGATGGAGGTGTTCAAGATCCTGAATGGTGTGGACAGGATAAATAGTGAGACACCGTTCCCACTCAAGAGAATATCAAGAACGTTGTGTCCATAAGGTCTGTAAAACTCAGGATGGATAAAGGTTGCCGTGTGCACAAAGAACCACAAAGCAATGTTGAATTAACAAAGCTAATTTCATTACACTACTCCTAACACAGTTCGACCATTATTCCTGTGGAAGTATGTATTAGGGGTCATGTGGGACTGGAAGCCCTAATGTCATTGGCTGACAGATCCCAGGTCCTGGTTGGCCGTTGACCTCTAGCTCCGCCCTGAAGGTGGAGTATAAGAAGCCGGAGTCCTCCCCCGCAGGCCATTCTACTATCGAGCTGCGGGGGAACAGACACGCTTAATAAAGCCTCATCGACTTCACTCTATTCGTCTCACGGAGTCTTTGTGCGCTACAATTTATTAAGCGTGCCTAAAAAGGACTATGGAGCTCAGGATCATCCCGGAATGCCTGAGGATCAGCCCCCACGCAGTGAACGCGGCAGCAGCCTTCAAGCACTGGCAGACTTGTTTCGAGGCCTACCTCAGAACGGCCACCGGCCGGGTCACAGAAGACCAAAAACTACAGGTCCTGCACTCGAGGGTGAGCACGGAGATTTTCTCCCTCATCGAAGACTCGGAGGATTTCCAGACGGCGTTCGCAGCACTGAAAAGTCTCTATGTCCGCCCAGTTAACCAAATCTACGCTCGCTACCATCTCGCGACGAGACGGCAAGGTCCCGGAGAATCGATGGATGAATTCTACGCCGCGCTGCTGATTTTGGGACGAGCCTGCAGCTGCCCTTCGGTGAACGCAAATGAACACACAGACATGTTAATGCGCGATGCTTTTGTCGCAGGTATGAATTCCTCCCAAATCCGCCAAAGACTTCTGGAAAGAGAGTCGCTAGGACTCTCAGAGGCCCGGGCCCTAGCAGCCTCCCTAGACGTGGCCGCGCGCAATACCCGCGCCTGCGGCCCCGACCGCGTGGCTGCCCATTGGGCTCCGTACGCACCCGTCGCGACAAACCCACCCCCCCCCCCCCCGGACACCCCACAGGCTTGCGCGGTCCAAACGCCAAGTCGCACTGGGGCACCCGCTGCTATTTCTGCGGCCAGGCGAAACACCCCCGACAGCGCTGCCCGGCCTGCGCAGCAATCTGCAAGAGCTGCGGGAAAAAGGGCCATTTCGCGGTTGTGTGCCGGTCCCGCGAGGTCGCCGCTGCCCCGGGAGAACAGGGAGCCCTGCACGCCGCTTACGCTCCCCAACCCCCCCAGCGCACCATGTACGACCCGCAGGCGCATCCGCTCTGGGTCCCGACCACCGCGGTCCCGGGAGAACAGGGAGCCCTGCACGCCGCTTACGCTCCCCAACACCGCCCCCCCCGCACCCCATGTATAACCCGCCGGCGCTACCGCTTTGGGTCCTGACCACCACTCTCCACGGAGAAGAGGGAGTTCTGCGCGTCTCTAACGCCCCCCAAACCCCCCCCCGCGCCCCACGTCTGACCGCGGCGCTACCAACTTGGGTCCCGACCGCCGCTGTCCCCGGAGAGGAGGGAGCCCTGCGCGGTCCTAATGCTCCCCAACCCCCCCAGCGCCCCATGTGCGACCCACAGACGCCGCCATTTTGGGTCCCGGCCACCACGAGGGGAGGAAGGGCGCCGCCATCTTGGACCACCCCAGACCTGTACGACGCGTGGGGGCGGCCATTTTGTCCACCCCCGCCGCCATCTTGTGACCCCCCAGCCATGTGCGATGTATGGGGGCGACCATTTTGTTCATCCCCGACGTCATCTTGGACGGCAACAACGGACCCCACTCCACTACTACAACCACGTCTCGCTTCAATTACGCTCGATCAAGCTCGGCCCCGGACACTCCAGACGACGACGACAACGGTGCTAATAAACGGCCACGAGACACCATGCCTAGTCGACTCCGGGAGCACGGAGAGCTTTATCCACCCCGACACGGTAAGACGCTGTTCCTTGACCACCTATCCCAGCGCACAAAAGATTTCCCTAGCTGCAGGATCCCACTCCGTACAGATCCAAGGTTTCTGCATAGTTACCCTAACGGTGCAGGGGAGGGAGTTCAAAAACTACAAACTACACGTCCTTCCCCAACTCTGCGCCCCCACCTTACTGGGATTAGATTTCCAGTGCAATCTACAGAGCCTTACATTCAAATTTGGCGGCCCAATACCCCCACTCACTATCTGCGGCCTCGCAACCCTCAAGGTGCAACCCCCGTCCTTGTTTGCGAACCTCACCCCGGATTGCAAACCCGTCGCCACTAGGAGCAGACGGTACAGCACCCAGGACCGGACCTTCATTCGGTCCGAAGTCCAGCGGCTACTAAAGGAAGGCATAATCCAGGCCAGCAATAGTTCCTGGAGAGCACAGGTGGTAGTAGTGAAGACAGGGGAGAAACAAAGGATGGTCATCGACTATAGCCAGACCATCAACAGGTAAACACAACTAGACGCGTACCCTCTCCCCCGCATATCCGACATGGTCAATCGGATTGCCCAATATAAAGTCTTCTCCACCGTGGACCTCAAGTCCGCCTACCCTCAGCTCCCCATCCGCCCAAGTGACCGCAAGTACACAGCCTTCGAGGCAGACGGGCGATTATACCATTTCCTAAGGGTCCCATTTGGCGTCACAAACGGGGTCTCGGTCTTCCAACGGGAGATGGACCGAATGGTTGATCAACATGGGTTGCGGGCCACGTTCCCGTATCTCGACAATGTAACCATCTGCGGCCACGACCAGCAGGACCACGACGCCAACCTCCAAAAATTCCTCCAGACCGCCAAAGCCTTGAACATCACCTACAACGAGGACAAGTGCGTTTTTAGCACCAACCGGCTAGCCATTCTGGGCTACGTAGTGCGCAATGGGATAATAGGCCCCGACCCCGAACGTATGCGCGCCCTCATGGAATTTCCCCTCCCGCACTGCTCAAAAGCCCTGAAACGCTGCCTGGGGGTTTTTTCATACTACGCCCAGTGGGTCCCCCAGTACGCAGACAAGGCCCGCCCCCTAATACAGACCACGACCTTCCCTCTGTCGACAGAGGCTTGCCAGGCCTTCCGCCGCATCAAAGCGGATATCGCAAAGGCCACGATGCGCGCCATCGACGAGTCCCTCCCCTTCCAGGTCGAGAGCGACGCCTCCGACGTAGCTCTAGCGGCCACCCTTAACCAAGCGGGCAGACCCGTGGCCTTTTTCTCTCGAACCCTCCACGCTTCAGAAATCCGCCACTCCTCAGTGGAAAAGGAAGCCCAAGCCATAGTGGAAGCTGTGCGACATTGGAGGCATTACCTGGCCGGCAGGAGATTCACTCTCCTCACCGACCAACGGTCGGTAGCCTTCATGTTCGATAATGCACAGCGGGGCAAAATCAAAAACGACAAGATCTTAAGGTGGAGGATCGAGCTCTCCACCTTCAACTACGAGATCTTGTATCGTCCCGGAAAGCTGAACGAGCCGTCCGATGCCCTATCCCGCGGCACATGTGCCAACGCACAAATTAACCGCCTCCAAACCCTTCACGAGGACCTCTGCCACCCGGGGGTCACTTGTTTTTTCCACTTCATCAAGTCCCGCAATCTCACATATTCTTTAGAGGAGGTCCGTACAGTCACAAGGGACTGCCACATCTGCGCGGAATGCAAACCGCATATTTTCAGGCCGGATGGTGCGCACCTGATTAAGGCTTCCCGCCCCTTTGAACGCCTTAGTCTGGATTTCAAAGGGCCCCTCCCCTCCACCGACCGCAACACATACTTTCTTAATGTGGTGGACGAATACTCCCGCTTCCCATTCGCCATTCCCTGCTCTGACATGACCGCGGCCACAGTCATTAAAGCCCTGAACACCATCTTCACACTGTTCGGTTGCCCCGCATACGTCCACAGCGACAGGGGGTCCTCTTTCATGAGTGACGAGCTGCGCCAGTTCCTGCTCAGCAAGGGCATAGCCTCAAGCAGGACGACCAGCTACAACCCCCGGGGGAACGGGCAAGTAGAGAGGGAGAACGGCACGGTCTGGAAGACCGTCCCACTGGCCCTACGGTCCAGGAACCTCCCAGTTTCACGGTGGCAGGAGGTCCTCCCGGACGCTCTCCACTCCATCCGGTCGCTATTATGTACGAGCACTAATCAAACGCCTCAAGAGCGTCTCCTTGTCTTCCCTAGGAGGTCCTCCTCTGGAACGTCGCTGCCGACCTGGCTGGCGGCCCCAGGACCCATCTTGCTCCGTAAGCATGTGCGGGCACACAAGGCGGACCCGTTGGTCGAAAGGGTTCATCTCCTCCACGCGAACCCGCAGTACGCTTACGTGGAGTACCCCGACGGCCGACAGGACACGGTCTCCCTGCGGGATCTGGCGCCCGCCGGCAACACACACACCCCCCCGACACCATTCACCCAACCCCCCCCCCTTCCTGCCACCGCCGCACCCCGCGACCGCCCCCTTCCCAGGAGGATCGGTTCCCCTCCCCTCAGGCCCGACCAAGGATAAAGCCCAAGCTGAAACCGTAAGGCTCCCGGAGACGACAACACCGGTACAAGCACCACCACCACCACCGGGGCCGAGGCGATCGACACGGACGACCAGACCGCCCGACCGACTCGTGGCGTCGATCTAAACCAATATATGGACTTTTCACAAGAACATTTTGCTTTTCTCCCGATACCTTCTGTAAATAGTTGAAACAGGACAAAATTGTACATACTGTATTGCCATACAAATGTTTTTCCCTCCCAGGACCAGCCCTGTAAACCCTTACCACCATGCGAAGCATCACCCCGCCGGGTTCATTTTTGACAAGGGGTGAATGTGGTAGTATGTATTAGGGGTCATGTGGGACTGGAAGCCCTAATGTCATTGGCTGACAGATCCCGGGTCCTGGTTGGCCGTTGACCTCTAGCTCCGCCCTGAAGGCGGAGTATAAGAAGCCGGAGTCCTCCCCCGCAGGCCATTCTACTATCGAGCTGCGGGGGAACAGACACGCTTAATAAAGCCTCATCGACTTCACTCTATTCGTCTCACGGAGTCTTTGTGCGCTACAATTCCTAAAGCGAGCAACACTACATAATACAATTACTATCTACACTATAACTAACTACTGTCTTTAGCACACTATCTCACTATCTCTAGACTCTCTGTTCACAATCTGCTCTCCCTCCCACTACACTTTCCCAGAGGTCTGTGAGGCATTCCCTTTTATAGGTCTGCTCCCCAGCTCCATCTGGTGGTCACAGTAAGAAGTCTTACAGCACCAGGTTAAAGTCCAACAGGTTTGTTTCGAATCACGAGCTTTCGGAGCACTGCTCCTTCATCAGGTGAATCTGAGGGTCATTCACCTGAGGAAGGAGCTGTGCTCCGAAAGCTAGTGATTCAAAACAAACCTGTTGGACTTTAACCTGGTGATGTAAGACTTCTTACTGCACTCATCCCAGTCCAACGCCGGCATCTCCACATCATGGCTGCCATTTGGTGGTAGAATAAAGTAAATGAACTCTTAATGTGCCAGACATTATACGTGATGTCACAGACACAGATTCAAAATAGTTGGCAAAAGGAGTAATGGTGATGTGAGGAGAAAGATTGTGACCGAGAAGCTGGTTGGTGTCAGGAGCAAGCTTCCTGAGACGGTGGTGGAGGCAGGTTCGATCGAGGTATTCAAAAGTAAAGAGAGAAAATGCAAGGTGATGGGGATAAGGCAGGGGAGTGGGCCTAAGTAGAATGCTCTTTCAGAGACCACCTCCACTGCGCATGCGCGGGGATGCCGTGAGCGGCCGCTGACGCTCTTTCAGAGAGGCAGTGCAGACTCGATCGGCCGCATGGCCCCTGTCTTCACTGTAAAGATTCGACACCGTTCTTTGATCGCTGTAAAGTCCTCCAATCCCACCACCCTCCAGGGACTCGGCACTCTTTCCAATCCTGGCCGGCTGAGCAATCCTGATCTTCATCACTCCCTCAATGGCGGCCACCTCTTTCGGAGCCTAGGCCCTAAGTCTCGGAGAACCATTCCTGAACCTCCCCATCTCACCAGCTCGCTTTGTACCATGAACAAACTCCAACCTCACCACCCGAATCTCTCCTAAAGTGGCTGAAAGGCCTCCCACTGTTTCGGTCCACCCAGAATCTACTCACTTTGTTTCGCTGTTTGTCTGATAAATGTTTAAGAAAACAAATTGGCTTGAAGTGGTTTGGTCTGGTCTGCTCAATTTGATTTAATTTTTTCTGTCTCCTGTTCCCCAGTTAGAGGAATTATCATTCAATTGGATTTTAGATAACACTGAGTTTGAGTTTGGAACAATTTGCCAGCAAAATTGAACAAGTGTTAACCTGCCTGATTGAGGAGTGAGAGAAATCACAGGGGCTTTAGTGGTAGGTCCTTCTGTCCCTCGGGGCAGCCCTACGATTCAGTTAAATTACGCATGATCCGTATCGCAACTCTGCTTCTCCCTCTTTGATGCACGTCCTTTACCCTTACTGAACAAGTATTCGTGAAAGGTAATCCAGAAACAAATTGAGTGCCACGGTGGCACAGTGGTTGGCACTGCTGCCTCACCGCGCCGGGGGCCCGGGTTCGATTCCGGCCTCGGGCCGCTGTCTGTGTGGAGTTTGCACGTTCTCCCCGTGTCTAGGCGGGTTTCCTCCGAGTGCTTTGTTTAAGAAGGGTAGCAAGGATAATCCAGGGAACTACAGGCCGGTGAGCCTTACGTCAGTGGTAGGGAAATTACTGGAGAGAATTCTTCGAGACAGGATCTACTCCCATTTGGAAGCAAATGGACGTATTAGCGAGAGGCAGCATGGTTTTGTGAAGGGGAGGTAGTGTCTCACTAACTTGATAGAGTTTTTCGAAGAGGTCACAAAGATGATTGATGCAGGTAGGGCAGTGGATGTTGTCTATATGGACTTCAGGAAGGCCTTTGACAAGGTCCCTCATGGCAGACTGGTACAAAAGGTGAAGTCACATGGGATCAGGGGTGGGCTGGCAAGATGGATACAGAACTGGCTAGGTCACAGAAGGAATGGAAGGGTGCTTTTCTAATTGGAGGGCTGTGACTAGTGGTGTTCTGCAGGGATCAGTGCTGGGACCTTTGCTGTTCGTGGTATAATTAAATGATTTGGAGGAAAATGTAACTGGTCTGATTAGTAAGTTTGCGGACGACACAAAGGTTGGTGGAATTGCGGATAGCGATGGGGACTGTCAGAGGATACAGTAGGATTTAGATTATTTGGAGACTTGGGCAGAGAGATGGCAGATGGAGTTTAATTCGGACAAATGTGAGGTGATGTATTTTCAAAGGTCAGATACAGGTAGGGAATATACAATGAATGGTAGAACCCACAAGAGTATTGACAGTCAGAGTGATCTTGGTGTACAGGTCCACAGGTCACTGAAAGGGGCAACACAGGTGGAGAAGGTAGTCAAGAAGGCATATGGCATGCTTGCCTTCATTGGCCGGGGCATTGAGTATAAGAATTGGCAAGTCATGTTGCAGCTGTATAGAACCTTATTTGGGCCACACTTGGAGTAGAGTGTTCAATTCTGGTCGCCACACTACCGGAAGGATGTGGAGGCTTTAGAGAGGGTGCAGAAGAGATTTACCAGGATGTTGCCTGGTATGGAGGGCCATAAGTATGAGGAGAGATTGAATAAACTTGGTTTGTTCTCACTGGAACGAAGAAGGTTGAGGGGCGACCTGATAGAGGTCTACAAAATTATGAGGGGCACAGACAGAGTGGATAGTCGGAGACTTTTTCCTCGGGTAGAGGGGTCAATTACTCGGGGGCATAGATTTAAGGTGTGAGGGGCAGAGTTTAGAGGAGATGTGCGAGGCAAGTTTTTTACACAGAGGGTAGTGGGTGCCTGGAACTCGCTGCCGGAGGAGGTGGTGGAAGCAGGGATGATAGGGATGTTTAAGGGGCATCTTGACAAATAGATGAATGGGATGGGAATAGAGGGATACGGACCCCGGAAGTGCAGAAGATTTTAGTTCAGATGGACAGCATGGTCGGCGCGGGCTTGGAGGGCTGAAGGGCCTGTTCCTGCGCTGTACTTTTCTTTGTTTTGTTCTTGCTTCGATTTCCTCCCACAGTCCAAAGATGTTAGGTGGATTAGCCATGCTAAATTGCCCCTTAGTGTCCGAAGGTTACAGGGATGGGGTGGGTTGGGCGGGGGAGTGGACCAAGGTAGAGTGCTCTTTCGGAGAATCGGTGCAGACTTGATGGGCCGAACAGCCTCCATCTGCACTGCAGGGAGTCTATGATTCTGTGAAGAAACAGTCGAAATGCTCAGTAAATCAGTCAGCATCTATGGACAGAACAGATTAGTCAACAGATCAAAGATGGAGCCTGGGAGCATACAAGTTCAACAACAACAACCTTTGGATAGTTTGAACAATTTTTACCAGCATTCCTTGAGAATCTGAGAATAGTGGTGGTGGATAACTCGTCTGCTGTAAAAAAAAACATGTCAATTGGCGAAACCAGACAATGCTATTGGAGAGGAGGCAACTGTGTCCGAAATAAAGCTGCCCTGAATGTTCCAACAAAAACAAGATTCAACCACTTCTCACCTGCTTCCAGTTCAATGGTTGAGTTGTTGTTGGTTGGTGGGTTGGTTGGTCAAGAACCTTCACACTGACCTACAGCCGTGACTGCGGGAACAAGAGGCAAGGATTAGGCCCCCTGATGGAGATGTATGGAGGGGATTTTGAGGAAGATGGACAATGCCAGAGTGGGCTCTGATCCCATGGTTTAAACAAAAATCTGGACATGCCATTTGGTAAACTAACCCAAATACCGTTAGGTTAAAGTTTCACATTCCTCGACAAAAGTCCAGGTCATTTTGACAACAGCCTACAGAATCCACAGAGGAAAGGGTGCGCACTGTGTTTCTTTAAGCTCATAGAGCTCGCAGACAGAATTGTTAAGTTGGTGACCACAACCACTCACCCGGAAGCTTTCCAGAAAGATCCACTGGACAAACCTAAAATGCACAGCATCGAAGAGCTACTCAAGGATGGATTGGATTGGATTGTCACCTGCACCGAGGTACAGCGAAAAGTATTTTTCTGCGAGCAGCTCCAACAGATCATTTAGTACGTGAAAATAAAATAAAAGAAAAAGAAAATACATAATAGGGCAAGTACATAACAGGCTGATGTAACTAGGAAATGATCTCAACAAGTCGGTGAAGATTACAGATCCTATGTACAACTTCAATTGTTGACGCACTCACTGGAACATCTAAAGCCAGCAAAACATGCGATAGGTGTGATCATCTGCATGCACCAAGGAAATGTATAGCTTCACTGCATTCTGCAAGGTGTCATGTGAGAGTACCTTTAAGAAATGGGTGCTTAAGAAATGCACCTTTAAGAAATGGGTGTTTATCAGTGATGTCAGGGTGTGGGTGGAGCTGGGCTGTCTGTCAGCTTTTTACTTTTGTTTTAGTCTGTTTGCTGCAGGGTGTGTTTTAGCTTTGTTTTCAGTGCTGGAGCTGAAGCCAGACAGAGCAGGTGTACTGCTGTTCTCTCTGCCATCAAAAGACTATCTCTTGATCATTTGGTGAATTCAGAATTATAACTGTTCTCAGTAGCAAATGTAAACCACCCCTGTAGAGTGGGCCGTGTGCTCCCCACACCACAATCTATTAAAAGTTGTGGGTCAGGTGAACTCCATGATACACTTTTGGGGTTCTCTAAACCCTGGGCCATAACAAAGGCATGTGGCAGAAAGGATCACTGACAGCGGCAGTTCACTGGAGCAAAGACAGAGGCAGCTGCAAAGAGACATGCACTGATTCAAACGGACTGTACACAACGGGTACCTTCCACCAGTAAGAATTACCATCCGATATCCCGTCAGAAACAAATACATGAGGTGACCGACAAAGCAGAAAATGTCGATGATGTGCACAAGATGAAGAGCAGTGAACACATTGTTCACACCGTCAATCTCATGGGGAACATAGGTGCGATCACACCATCCAAAGCCATGATTCAAGTCATCTTCCCGAGGACCATTGATAACTCTTCATTCTTGGCCAAGACGTCACAGGGCTGATTATCCTCAGGAAGTGCTCCATCGCTTCAGTTCACAACCCAATACCAAAATATCCAAATGTTTTGACGAAATTGGTAGTTTCAAGGGAGTTGCAGCATGACAATTGTAGGAGAATGCAAGTCCGTCAATTGGTCCACCAAGCAAGTGCAGCATCCACAAACAAGACAACTTGAAGGTAAAGGGTAGATAAAATGGAGAAATATGGAACTCTTAGAAGAGTACTAGAGCACATAGATTGGTGCAGCCAAATCATGTGTACCATAAAAGACGATAAATCACTGAGAGCATGCCTCGATCCAGAACACTTAAACGCAACTTTGAAATATTGGCATTTCAAAATATCCACATGAGAGGTGTTAAATCTGAAATTTGCGGGTGCAAAATTCTTCTACGATCTTGATGCCAAGCATGGTTATGGTCAACATATCTCGCAGAGAAGTGCCAAGTGTTCACCACATTTTATCCCCCATTTGGACGATACTGTTCTCAATGACTTCCTTTGGACTATCTGTTAGCAAGGATCTCCTCAAGCTTACATGGATTGCATTATATGCACTGCACCAGGTTGCATCAGCATTGCAGGTGACAAAACTGTTGCGTGAAGAACAAAGCAAAGAAGGCATCCCACATAATGAAGGGTGATATCAATGTGTACCAGATCAATTTCTCCAGTTCTCTTTATTTCAGTACTGGCACTTGTCCCAATCCAAGTGAAATAGAGGTTATGAAGGCATGCTGAATTGCCCTTAGTGCCCAACCCCTCAAGATACGGACGATCTATGAAGATGTCTAGGCCTCTTTAAGTCCTTGTCCCAATACAGTCCCGTTTTCACTCAAACATGTTCACCGCTAAAGGAATTGTTGAGAAATGATGTGCCTTTTCTGTGGCATGAAGACCACCTCTTCGAAGTAACAGAACAATCATTGTCAGAAACATCAACGTTGCAATTTTAGGATTCCGCGGAGAAAACTACCATGGACTTAGATGCTTCACAGAAAGGTCCAGAAGCTTGCATAGTACAAAAAGGCAAGTCGATTGCATTTGCTTCAAAATGTCATTCCGGATCTATTTAACGAAAGATTTGTGATAGAGACCAAGCATAAGCCACTGGAGGTGATTTGGCAAAAACCATTGACCGAGATTGCAACATCTCTGGATAAAGATTCAAGGCTCCAACTGTGAGATGTGACACAAGCCATGGGTCTCGATGATCACATTGGATACACTTAGCAGATTGCCTAACCCAGCGAAGACAGAATATATATCCTTAGGTCTACAAGTTGACTTCACTGATATCAAACTTAAAAGGTGTGCTCCATATTGATTTGGTGCAGTTTGTGAAATGTAAATACCAGCAACTGTCCTTGCAGATTAAATCCACAATTGGCAAAATGTAATTGTAAGACTTTGATGACATTTTGTCTGTCTTTCTTGCCTCCGCCTTTCTGACTTTCTTGATATCTTTCTGCCTCTCTCTCCCTCTCTCACAATCCAAATCTCCTTCCATATCTTTGTCTCTCTATTTCTTCCAGCTCTGTCTCTCTCCCTCTCTGCCCTCTCTCCCTCTTTCTTTCTATGTCTCCCCCCTTCCTGGGGCAGCACGGTAGCACAGTGTTTAGCACAGCTGCGTCACAGCTCCAGGGTCCAGGGTTCGATTCCCGCCTTGGGTCACTGTCTGTGCGGAGTCTGCACGTTCTCCCCGCGTCTGCGTGGGTTTCTTCCGGGTGATCCGGTTTCCTCCCACAGTCCAAAGATGTGCACTTTACGTGGATTGGCCATGCTGAATTGCCGTTCGTGCCCAACTCCTCAAGATACGGACGATCTCTGAAGATGTCTAGGTCTCTTTAAGTTCCTGTCCCAATACAGTCCCGTTTTCACTCAAACGTGTTCACCGCTAAGGGGATTGTTGAGAAATGCCTTTTCTGTGGCATGAAGGCCATCTCTTCGAAGCAACAGAACAATCATTGTCAGAAACATCAACTTTGCAATTTTAGGATTCCGCGGCGAAAACTACCATGGAGGTTAGGTAGGGTCACTGGGTTACGGGTGTGGGATGCTATTTCCAAGGGCTGGTGCAGACTCGATGGGCCGGATTTACAGTGTCGCCTTCTGCACTGTAAATTCTATGACATTTCCTCTCTCTTCCTTGCTCCCCTCCCTGAATCAAACTGTAACCTTTCTCCTCATGTGTCACGCACACTCTCTTTCCTCTCCTTCCCTTTGGCTCCCTCTCTCTCGGCTTCTGTTGTTGACTTGGTTTAGAGAGCCCGTGAGAGCAGAGTGAGTTCACACCCTTTCCTCTTTCTTCCTGTCTGTCGAGACCCAGGGTAATGCTTTGTGGACCCCGGTTCAAATCCCAACAGGGCAGACCTGAAATTTGAATTCAATAAAAATCAGGAATTAAAAGTCGAGTGATGATCATTGTCGATTTTCCTAAAAACCCTTCTGGTTCACTAATGCCCCTTTAGGGAAGGAAATCTGCCGCCCTTACCCCAGTCGGCCTACATGTGGCTCCAGGCCCACACAATGTGGTTGACTCTCAAATGCCCCCTCGTAGTTAGGGAGGGGCAATAAATGCTGGCCCAGCCAGCCCGCGATGCTTATGACCTACAAAATTATTTTTTAAAAATGTACTCCCCAGAAAGGCTCACTGAGCAATCATCAGAAGAAACCTGGTTAATGTACCTATTTCATAGCCCAATGAGGATTAATGTTCTTCATTCTTAGTCCAGCGAAGAGAGGAACTCAATACAGACGGGCGATCAAATCAGGGAATTTTCGGCCTGTGTGCTTTTTCTCTGAACAAGGCCTTTCCTCATAGGCCTCAGGCCCGAAGATGCAGCTTTACATTTGGACTTGACACATCGCGGCCGTGAGACCTCCTGTGAGATTTGTTGACTACAGTCTGAGAGACAATCAGGGTCAATTCCTGTTGAAGGCCTGAATATTGAGCATTGTGGGTTGAATTTTAAACACCCACGCACGAGGTTTCCAGGAACACGCAGTCAACCTTTAAGACAAAGGCCCTGATTCGAACAGGGAGCAGGAAGGGCAGCACGGTGGCGCAGTGGGTTAGCCCTGCTGGCTCACGGCGCCGAGGTCCCAGGTTCGATCCCGGCTCTGGGTCACTGTCCGTGTGGAGTTTGCACATTCTCCCCGTGTCTGCGTGGGTTTCACCCCCACAACCCAAAGATGTGCAAGGTAGGTGTATTGGCCACATGGTCACGCTAAATTGCCCCTTAATTGAAAAAATTGAATTGGGTACTCTAAATTTATATTTAAAAAAAAAAGAACAGGGAGCAGCAATTGGGTGGTGAGTGCTGAAGTTAGCACCCAACCCTTCCGAGCCAGGGCAGCGTGAGGCCTGGGAAGACTTTAACCCCTCCCTACGCACGGCCTTCTCCCACCACCCCCAACCGCTCCCCCCTCCCTCCCCGCCTGGTCAAATGCCTGCATGAACCACCGGGAAAGTGGTGAGATCCTGTTCAGGAACATGCCGAAAATTGCCTTCTTAACAATTGCCTTCTTTCCAAGAGCCGGTGCAGACTCGATGGGCCGAATGGCCTCTTGCTGCACAGTAAATTCAATGATTCTATGATTCCAACAAAGAGCTGGAAGGGTCAATGGTAACAGCCCACCGGAGTCGCAAGGGATCATCTGTGACATGCTGTACCTTTTGTTGGTGATAAGTAGCTAATAGGGGCCTAGTAAAGATAAATAATGACAAAGCCTGCAGTCTTACCCCTATGGGAAAGCAATAGAGCACTGATGTGGAAGGCAATAGTTGGAAAAAGAAATTTTGATAAAAATATGGCACTCTCTTCCGCCAATGGCAATTAATGCTCCATCAATTGTTAATTTCAACCTAGAGGTTGATTAATTTTTCTTCGCTTCACATTGAGGCCCACACGACAAAGGCGGCTGGAAGGAGCTAGGCAACGCTCAGCCATAATCTCACTGAATTACAGAATAGGCTCGAAGGGGCTGATGGCCTCCTCCTGTTCCTGTATTATCGGATGCTCCAAGGGTACTTAGAACATATAACATAGAACAGTACAGCACAGTACAGGCCCTTCGGCCCACGATGTTGTGCCGACCATTTATCCTAATCTAAGATCAACCTAACCTACACCCCTTCAATTTACTGCTGTCCATGTGCCTGTCCAAGAGTCGCTTAAATGTCCCCAATGACTCTGACTCCACCCCCTCTGCTGGCAGTGCATTCCACACACCCACCACTCTCTGTGTAAAGAACTGACCTCTGACATCTCCCCTATACCTTCCTCCAATCACCTTAAAATGATGTCCCCTCATGACAGCCATTTCCACCCTGGGGAAAAGTCTCTGGCCATCCACTCTATCCATGCCTCTCATCACCTTGTCCACCTCTATCAAGTCACCTCTCTGTGTTCTTCGCTCCAGTGAGAAAAGCCCTAGCTCCCTCAACCTTTCTTCATAAGACATGCCCTCCAGTACAGGCAGCATCCTGGTAAATCTGCTCTGCACCCTCTCCAAAGCATCCCCATCCTTCCTGTAATGAGGCGACCAGAACCGGACACAATATTCCAAGTTTTAGGTATGTGGTTGTTTGAGGGTGCTTGCACACTACAGAAACCGATGAAATGCAAACTGCGTGGGTAGCAGTAATCCACATCAGGGAGCTTTTCAATTGAATGAAGTTGTTACTGATGGCCTAATGATTAGATTATTGATTCGTGCTATTGAGTGGAAGGAAGGTTGGAAATGTGCCTTGCGCGCCGGTGAACCAAGCTTTTCCCCGCAGCCAGCTCTCAGTGATCCGCAACGAGCAGATCAAAATGTTTTCTCCATCATTCCGCGTTCCAGATACAATCGCCAGGCTTGATCAGGTACAAACTCCCTTTGTAATGAACACTTGAACAGCCAGATATCTGCTTATTTGTCATTGGCCTCTTGTGCCCCCCAATTTTAATCGGCCATTGGGAGCTGCACCTTCAATTGCGCAGGCCTCAAACTTCAGAAATCCCTCCCTACCCCTCTCCGCCTCTCCCTCTTCCATGAAGACAATCCTTAAAACCTACCTGTTTGGCCAAGCTGTGTTTTTCACCTATGACCTTAATATCTCCTTTATGTCAAGTTTTGTTTTGTAATTGTGCTGTCGAACACTTTGTCAAAGGCAATGCCCCTCTATTTGTGAAAATATGACTTGCAACTGACTGGAAGTTTTGCAATTCAAAATGAGAGATTACAATTGACTTAAAAAATGCAAGGCCACCTTCCATAGCGAAGGTGAGAAAAGAAACGAGGCGCCCTCAGGGGTGTGTGAAGAGAGAGACATTTCCTGTAATTCAAAGACCCATTGAAACTCGTAACTGCCTAAGGAAGGGACGTTAAGGTAACAAAGGGCGTGGTTATTGAAACAATGGCTGCCACAGGCAGGCATACCCCAAACCTGTTGGAAATACACAATGGGTGAAGTATTTCAAGGCAAGTCTTCCCAGCCACTGGAGGATGATTGCAAGTGACAAAGGAAGTGTCAAGAACACTTTTAAGCAGAGGAAAGGAACAGGCTGAAAGGTCTCTCTTTTGGAAAAGGTACGTGCCACCCGGTTCGAGAAGTCCAGAAACCTACCAGCAAACCGAGACCTCATAGTCATTGCAGCATCTCCTACACCTAGCTGCATCTAAGAAACCAGTGGACTCAGATGAGATACAGCGTTTAAATACTCCACCTGAAGGAAAAGCAAAGGACGCTTTGTGATATATTCTATAATTTTTTTTAATTGGGCTATAAGTGCCATTATTTCTGGTACCTGTGAGTGCAGGGGTGAAAAGTTGCATTCTTATTATTAACGTCTCAGGATTAGCGGTAATAAATTTGCTCTTCTATTTAACTCAGGAGAACTTTGACTCCTTTTTGTTCACTGCACAAATCGCTAAATACATCCTGACGCGGAAGAGGAATGTCCTGGTGTAAAGGAAACTTAAGCCTTTTCCGCGACCAAACTCAGAGGCTGATTCGAGGGGAACCCAGTTACCCCCCCGCCGCCTTTCCATCTGCTTGTAACAAGTTTCAAATCGGAGTTTTTTGTTTTAAGAATTATCATACAATGTGCTCAGTGTTTAGAAGCATTGAACACTAGGCCGGCTCGCTGCTTGCTACCCCCCCCCCCCCCCCCCGAAACATAGGGCTGGGGCCCAGCAGGTCGCATCCTTGACTCTAGGCTTCAAAGGTCAAGGGTTGACTTTAGAGACCACCTTTACAGCCCTCAGTGCGTCTTGCTGGTTGACAGTCCAGCGGGATAATGCGTGAGTGTTGAGCAAAGGCAGGCTTTCACCTGTGCCCAGGAGAACGTTTTTAGCACCTGCTGGTAGCGAGCCGGAAGGATTTTTCAAGTTAATATTCGCCATTTTCTGGCCGCATTATGAACGCACCTTCCGTGGCTGTCAAGTCCTGGGGTGGGGATTGAACCCAGAGTTTCTGGCGCCAGGCAGGGACGCTAATAATTACGCCACAGGGCCTCTGTCAGAAGTGCTTACTTAGAATATTAGACATTACATTGAGGCTCAATCTGCCTTTTCAGGTGATTGCAAAAGATTCCATGCCACTGCTTGTAGAAGAACAGGAGTGTCCCCCACCCCCCAACTCCCCCCCCACCCCCCCCACCCACCCAACCCCCCACCCCCCACCCCCACCCCTCCCCACGCCCCATTCTAATCAATTCCTTTCCCTCAACCAACAACATCACTGAAACAGATGACCTGGTCATTTTCCATGCTGGCACAGTAGCACAGTGGTTAGCACTGTTGCTTCACAACTCCAGGGACCCATGTTCGATTCCCGGCTTGGATCACTGTCTGTGCGGAGTCTGCACGTTCTCCCCGTGTCTGCGTGGGTTTCCTCCGGGTGCTCCGGTTTCCTCCCACCAGTCCCGAAAGACTGGTAATTTGGACATTCTGAATTCCCCCTCTGTGTCCCATCAGGTAATTTGGACATTCTGAATTCCCCCTCTGTGTCCCCGAACAGGCGCCGGAATGTGGCGACTGGGGGCTTTTCACAGTACCTTCATTGCGGTGTTAATGTAAGCCTACTTGTGACAATAAAGATTATTATTATTATGCAAATTGCCAGCTGCATTTCAACATTGGCGACATGGTGTCACAGTGGTTAGCACTGCTGCCTCACAACGCCAGGGATCCGGCCTCAATACCAGCCTTGGGTGACTGCCTGTGCGGAGTGTGCCCGTTCTCCCCGTGTGTGCGTGGGTTTCCTCCGGGTGCTCCGGTTTCCTCCCACAGTCCAAAGATGTGCAGGTTAGATGGATTGGCCGTGATAAATTGACCCTTAGTGTCCAGGGATGTGTAGGTTAGGTAGGGCTATGGGGATAGAGTGGGGGAGTGGACCTAGATTAGGGCACTCTTTCAGAAGATCTGTGCAGACCCAATGGGCCAAATGGCCTCCTTCTGCACTGTTGGGATTCCATGGATTCTATTTTCTATTATTTTCACCGAAATAAATCACCAACCTCTAGAAATAACTTATGCTGACAGCCGCAAGAAAAAATATAGTGAGACTGTCGGTAATCTGCTTTGCAAAATGTATTGACTGAGAGGTTTAAGTCCTGTCAGAAATATAAAGATCTTCCTTTTCAATACTCTTCAACTCTTGACTTCCTTGACACAACTTTAATGTTTAAATTAATCAACTGTGCTCAAAATAGATGAATTATTTACAAGAGTAAAAACAGACTCCTTTGTTTGCTTAATCCCCTGTTGACATTGATGTAGGGTCATCTGTCCCAGGCGGCAAAGCAAATGAGGAGTACTGTATATGAAGGCGATGGTGCCTATTCCTATCACTGGCAATTGGACTTCCTGGGGATGGGATCTGACAGGCGTGTAATTGTATCTCGGGACAACCAAATTTCCCTGCATGCTTCCCACCTCCCGATCTCTTCAGGCGTTCCAACCCTCCGTGATACCTTCACCCTCCTCTTTCAACTTCCCGAAGCCCAAAGCTCTGAAATTCCCTTCATAAATCTCTCTACCTCTCCTGCTCTCTCTGTTTCTCCTCTTTCACTGTGCTCTTTGAAGTCTGCAATGCCAAATGAGATGACCAGTCAATTAAGGTGGCCATTGTCAATTCCTGTGAAAGATGCGAAGTAAATTGGAACTTCTGGAATGGGGAGGGGTCATGTTATAACCCGCAAGGGTCTGACAGGTTAGGGCTAATTCACTACCCTGTGGACCTTATAGAATATGAGCTCACCCATGATAAGGGGGCTGAGGACTCTTAACGATCCACCCTTAACACTTGTGTATAAATAGAGTTGGCCAGGTGAAGAGAGCCCAGTAGGTGATTATAGTTAATGTTAAATAAAATAAGTTTCGTTTTCTCTACAACTCGGCGTTGTTATCCCTTACAAAAGTGGTGACGCGGATAAGGATTGATTCACTTTCGACGCTGCTGAATCACCTCTCCATCTTTCATGGACACAGGTTGGAGTTTCCTATCCATGTTGCCTCTTTTCGGTCGATTGGAGGTGTTTGATCCTGCACTGGAAGATTGGAATCAGTACACAGAGAGGAGGGGTTACTTTTTCCGGGCAAATAATATCGCTGAGAACGACCGCCAGGTAGTCATTTTGGTTTACTGCTTGTGGCGTGCAGATGCTTGGCACGATATGGAGCCTTACTTATCAGCGGCCCCAGACACTAAAACTTTTGATGAATTGGTTTAGTTAGCGGGGCAACATTTTAATCCAACCCCGTCTGTCGTAGTACAGCTGTACTGTTTTAATACTGCTGACCAAACCCCAGGTGAGTCCATCATCGAATTTCTGTCAAGGTTACTGGAAGTGCTAAACAGTGTGCGTATGATCTTGCCTTACCAGAGATATTACGTGACCTCTTGGTTACAAAAGGTAATTTCATTATGTTGGATCAATGGTTCCTTTGATCACCTCATGGAGTAAGGAAGGATTTTTTTCCCCCCTGAAATTGGCCTCAGGTGGGTTTTTTTTATTGGCCGGGATCTAGGAGTGTGTACTGAGCAGGTTGAGCACGGAAAGGCCCAGGTCAGGCTAAGTCCGTCCATTGCACCTTAAAAATAGCAAAAGACAGAGGGAGGTTTCCAATGGGTTTCTCAATACCATCTCAGAAACAAAACTCGAGGTGCACCGCACGGGATGCTTCACATTTACCTCGACATCTCACAGTCATCTCAGTTTCAACCTGCGCCCAAGGGGTCTGTGTCTTTGGCAGCAGCGTGGCACTCCCTCAGTGTCGTACTCTGAAATGTTATGTCTCCAATGGTCGGAAGCGTCAATCTCCTGCCTCAGCGATCGGAGTGAGAAAACTGAAATAGGCTTGGCATTTCGAGGTCTCAACCAACTATTAATTACCCTTTTGCTGCATCTGTGGGTCGTGTTACGGGACCCGGGCCACTCCCCCATTTACATTGGGAAACTGGAAGGGACCCCCAACACTTTTTCAATTTGTAAACTGAGGAAAGGATGCTTCGCTCGAGGAGAGATTCCACTGACAACCAGGAATCTTTTATCTTAAAACAAACTTTATGATTAACCCATTAACATTCAAGGAAAAAGCAGCTTTTCAATTTACAGTTAAACAGTTCTTATAAAATAAAGACTGGTCTTTGATCTTACTTTCCCATCTACTTCTAAACTTTCAATTAAGCAAAATCCACACACACAGGTCAAATGCCACTTAGTAATAACGTTAACACTCAGCGGCTCACAGATTTATTCACAAGGACCTTGGGAGAGAAGCTTTCAGAAGTCAGTCTGAGAAACTCAACTCCTTTCCTCAGAACCCAGGGCAGAGAGCTAAACAATGAGACTAAAAACAACCGACACAGGGGCAGGGCTGAAAATGAAACTAAAAACCACAGACACTGGGCAGGGCAGGGCTGAAAACAAAACTAAAAACAACAGATACAGGGCAGGGCTGAAAACAAAACTAAAAACAACAGACATGGGGCAGGGCTGAAAATTAAACTAAAACAACAGACACGGGGCAGGGCTGAAACTGAAACTAAAACAACAGACACGGGGCAGGGCTGAAAACGAAACTAAAAACAACAGACATGGGGCAGGGCTGAAAACGAAACTAAAACAACAGACATGGGGCAGGGCTGAAAACAAAACTAAAAACAACAGACACAGGGCAGGGCTGAAAACAAAACTAAAAACAACAGACATGGGGCAGGGCTGAAAATTAAACTAAAACAACAGACACGGGGCAGGGCTGAAACTGAAACTAAAACAACAGACACGGGGCAGGGCTGAAAACAAAACTAAAAACAACAGACATGGGGCAGGGCTGAAAACGAAACTAAAACAACGACACGGGGCAGGGCTGATAATAAAACTAAAAACAATAAACACAGGGCAAGGCTGAAAACGAAACTACAAACAATAGACACAGGGCAGGGTTGAAAACGAAACTATAAACAACAGACAGAGGGCAGGGCTGAAAACAAAACTAAAAAACATACCAGGCCCCGCCCATGAGTGATGAGTGACATCACAGCCTGCTGAGCTGTTAACCCCTTAATCACAGCTTTAGCAGACAAATAATTTGGATACCTTAACCTAAGTTGTTTTAATATCATGGCTGCAACAGACACACAACACAATACATATAAACATTTCCGACATTCATCACAGCAGCAAGAGGGCTGCTTTGTTTTTGGAGTAAGGTAACAGGCTTCTTTTACATCTGCCTGGAGGCATGGAAGATATGGTGGATGGAATAAGCCATTGTGAAAATTCAAGGGTGTTGTTCATGTTTTGGATTTATTAAGTTACAGAATAAGAACAGAAGAAATAGGAACGGAAGTGGGCCCTCGGAATGTACTCCATCGCTCAATAAATTCATCTGAAACTTGATCTAAACTCCACCTTCCTCCCCTGTCTCGTGATTGCTTTGATATCTTGGAATCTATCGATCTCTGTCTTAAACATGTATTTTTTGACTTATTCATTCAATGGATGTGGGCGTCGCTCGCTAGGCCAGCATTTATTGCCCCTTAAGACGTATGTGGTGAGCCGCCATTTTGAACCGCAGCAGTCCATGTGGGGTAGGTACACCCACTGTGCTGTTAGGGAGGGAGTCCCAGGAATTTGACCCAGCGACAGTGAAGGAACGGCTGATATATTTCCCAGTCAGGATAGCGAGTGGTCTCGAGGGGAACGTCCAAGTGGTGTTGTAAGACTGAAGATCAGCAACCCTCTGCATTAGAGATCTTGAGCAGTCCGGAAGGCTTTGAGCGAAGAAAGTTCTCCCAAGCTCAGTCTGAAATTTCCCTCGAGCTCAGGGACGGCACATCGCTGCTGCCTCACAGCGCCGGGGACCCGGATTCAATCCTGGCCTCGGGTGACTGTCTGTGTGGAGTTTGCCTGTTTTGCTGCGTGTCTGCGTGCGATTTCCTCCGAGCGCTCCGCTTTCCTCCCACAGTGCAAAAGTGTGCAGGTTAGGTGGGGCTATGGGGTTATGTGGATGGGGTGGGGGAGTGGGCCTAGGCAGTGTGCTCTTTCAGAAGATGGGCCGGGTGACCTGCCTTCTGCACTGCAGGGAACCTATGGTTCGATGAACTGGCTGCCATCTTGTCCTGAAACTGTGACCCTTCCTCTCTGGGGGAGGTGGTGGGTGGGCGAGGGGGAGTTCTAAGCTCCCCTGCACGTGTGAGAGAAGCAGAAAGGGGAGATTCGATTGGACGGACCCAAGCGACATTAAGGCAGGACAGTGGGACAGTTGCCGGTTAATATTGCGCCAAGTTTATGGTTGCCAAAAAAGGAAAATCAAAAAAAAGCCAAAAAGACATTTCCATCTCATTGCATCTCGTTAAAAATTTCGATAAACTTTAGATAAATAAAACCAATTTGCAGATCCTTTTCTCACACTCCATTTAATCAGCCACTCAGCAAATCGATTTCAACAAACAAATCGAACAAGAAAAGCCATCTTTTGCACAAAAATAATGAGATTTCTAACAATGGGACACTGTCTCGCAGGGGGAGCTGACAGCCCCAATGATTATATTTAGTTGTTGAAATTAAAAAACTGAGCATGATTTATGCTTGCGTCAGAAGCGTGGATTTAATTGTTCTGAATTAGTTCATTCTGCACTTTGACCAGGAATACATCGGGAAAGGCTTTTTTCATAATAATAATCTTCATTGTCACAAGTAGGCTTACATTAACACTGCAATGAAGTCACTGTGAAGAGCCCCTAGTCGCCACACTCCGGCGCCTGTTCGGGTACACGGAGGGAGAATTCAGAATGTCCAATTCACCTAACAAGCACGTCTTTCGGGACTTGTGGGAGGAAACCGGAGCACCCGGAGGAAACCCACGCAGACACGGGGAGAACGTGCAGACTCCGCACAGACAGTGACCCAAGCCGAGAATTGAACCTGGGACTCTGGTGCTGTGAAGCAACTGTGCTAACCACTGTGCAACCGGGTCTCCCATGCAATGGGGGAGAATGGAATCGGACCAACCAATCGGAGAGAAATGGAAGGGAACTGTCCCTTTGAAATTTCGAAAACAAAATGAGGGAATCTTAAGGAGCTTATTCCATTGGAATGTTGAACAATGGGCAGATAGGGGAAGAGGTTTGGTCAACAAAATTCGAAATGATTCTTGCTGGGGTACAAATTTTCAATTCGGATGATTTGCGGGTTACCACACGGCTATTGTATCACCCACTCTACGCTATCGCTCAAATTCAAATGCGTGAAGGGGGTTGGAAGTGCTGCCCAGTTTACTCGCTCTGAAAGTTGCCAGGAGGAATGAGCTGCCTGCGCAGCGTGAGCGACAAAGGAAGGCAGCAGCCATCTTGGGGCCTGCTGCTGTCTCGCAGGAGAGTGGAGGCAGCGTCTTAGAGGACCAGCGAGCGACCTCAATGCGTGGAAAATTGGGCAAAACAACCAGCTCTCGCCTGGACAAGATCCCGAGATCTGAATGTTCTCAGAATAAAAAATAGCAGCACGGTAGCACACGTGGCTAGCACTGTGGCTTTACAGCGCCAGGGTCCCAGGTTCGATTCCCCGCTGGGTCACTGTCTGTGCAGAGTCTGCACGTTCTCCACGTGTCTTTTTTAAAAAAATGTTTTTATTCTCCATTTTCACATTTTCCTTCAAAGTTTACACCCCACCCACAGACAGTAAACGGTAACAAATACAAAATCAATCCTTTTAACAATACCAACGATCCCATCCTCCCACCACCCTAAACAACAGCCCACCTGTCAATATATGCATCCAATAAAACAAACCCTCCCACGGTGGCAACAATAAAACAAAGGAGAAAAAGAAAAAGGAGTCCGGGACCGCCCATGGTCACCATTGACCTATAGAGTCCACTCCCCCTCCCCCCCCCTACACTCAACGTCCTCCAACCTCTGAAAGAGTACCGTCCATGATACCCAAGAGTTGTAGCCCCTACCCTCCCAGTCTCCAGCTCCTCCCGTCCACTGCCTCTTGTAAAACTCCTCCCCCCAACCTCGGTTCCTTCCCCCCAACTTTCCACCCCGGCTAGACCACTCGGACCCTGTTCTGCCAGGCTCCCATGGCCGCAGCCCCTCCCCCCACCTCACTCCCGTTCACTGGCCGGCTTAAACCGGCCAGCGTGGAGGCCCCCGCCCGGGTCCCTTTCCCCCTTGCCCCGCCCTAGGAAAGCCCAGATATCCCCTTCTGAGCACACAAACCCCGCATATCCACCTACACCCCAAAGAGCCCTCATTTCGAGTGAAAGTCCCATCACTTCCCTTGTCCAAATATAGACAACATTGGCTCCTTTAGCCCATACACCCGCACGCAGTGATACAAAAAAGAAGAAAATACAGTCATGAGGTTACATCGGCACATGACCATTCCTCAATTTGTCAGTTCTGCCACAGTCCTTCTGCCTTCGCAAACTCCTCCGCTGCTTCCGCCGTTCCAAAATAAAAGACCCTGAGCTTGTAAGTCACCCTCAGCTTCGCTGGATATACAATGCCGCACTGCACCTTGCTAACGTACAGTGCCCTCTTCACCCGGTTGAAGGCAGCCCGCCTCCTCGCCAGCTACACCGTAAAGTCCTGGTATACACGCATACCAGCTCCAGCCCACTGCACCACCCGCTTCTGCTTGGCCCAGCTCAGGACCTTCTCCTTCACACTGTACCTACGGAAGCACAGAGTCACTGCCCTTGGCGGCTCACTCGCCTTTGGTACAGGCCTCCACGACCGATGAGCCCGATCCAGTTCATATCGGGGGGGGGGGGGGGGGGGGGGGGGGGGGGGGGGATCCTCCCCCTCCCACAATGGTTTTGCCAGCATCGCGGCAAAATACTCAGTCGGCCTCGGTACTTCAACTCCTTCGCGCAGCCCCACAATCCTCAAATTCTGTCGCCTGGATCTGTTTTCCAGGTCTTCCATATTTTCTCGCAGATCCTTGTTAAAGTCCATCACCTTCCGCATCTCCTTCCCCGTCGAGGCAAGTTGATCACCGTGCTGCAATAATGTCTCCTCCGCTTCCTTCAGTGCCTCCCCTTGCTCTCGCACCTCCGCCACTGCGCTCGCCACCGCCGTCATCACCGGGGAAACCGCCTCCTCCACCAGCGCACTCAACACCTCCCTCATCTCCTTCCTCACCGTCTCCATGTATTTTGTGAACTGCCTTTCGAATTCCGCAGCCATCACCTTAGTTATTTCTTCAGCCGTAAGCAATGCGGCCTCCCCTGGTGCTCCAGCCTCCATTTTCCTTGGTGACCCCGCGGTGACCTTTCCACTCCTCGACGGACCTTCAGCTGTTTTCCTTCCGGACATTCTTTTGCTCACCCTCGACATTTTTCTTCACTCTGCCTTCACTCTGCCGCCTCTGTGCCTTCTCCCTGCTTCTGCCGCCTCCGTGGACCCTGGGACCGGGCTTAAAGCCCCGAAAATGCCGTTCCCGAACGGGAGCCCTCCATTGTGTGGCCACCTCCCGCCTGCCGTCAATGGAAGTGTTCTCCACGTGTCTGCGTGGGTTTCCTCCGGAGCTCCGGTTTCCTCCCACAGTCCAAAGACGTGCCGGTTAGGTGGATTGGCCATGATAAATTGCCCTTAGTGACTAAAAAGGATCGGAGGGGTTATTGGGTTTTGGGGATAGGGTGGAAGTGGGGGCTTAAGTTGGCCAGTGCAGACTCGATTGGCCGAATGGCCTCCTTCTGCACTGTATGTTCTATGTTCTATGCCTGGCCGTATTAAATCGTTTCTTCATCCTTCCAAACCCTTAAACAAGCTTAACAGGCCATTAATTGTAAGCGTGCACAATTCTGACTCTCCTTCCTCTCCCCCCAGCGCTCCCCCCCACCCACACCTTACCCCTGAACAACTTTGCCGTCATTTTGAAAATTCGCACATGTGCCAGGGGCAATGGGACACTTGCACCGCATCCAGGAGCACCATTTTAAAATGTTATGCCCCCCCACTCCACCTCCAAGGGCAATTGAAATTCCCGGACCTTGGAGTGATATCATGGTTGTGTTGTAATTCACCGACTAACCGCTAGGAGTCTCATTAGTATATAAGGGAATGTTAGAGTCAGGTGACCTCAGACTGACTGAGGAGCTGGGAGAGAGACAGTGGCTTGTGCGTGTTCATACTGTTATTCGTCTGTTGTTTTGTATAAATTTGGCCGACAGTTAATGTTAATAAATCGTTTATAGCTTTAACTACAAGTGTTCTTGCAATATAAATCAGGCCATCCAACACAAACATAATAATAATAATCTTTGTTGTCACAAGCAGGCTTACATTAACACTGCAATGAAGTTCCTGTGAAAATCCCTTCGTCACTACATTCTGGCGCCTGTTCGGGTACACAGAAGGAGAATTCAGACTGTCCAAATTACCTACTAGCACGTCTTTTCAGTACTTGTGGGAGGAAACCGGAGCACCCGGAGGAAACCCACGCAGACACGGGGAGAACGTGCAGACTCCGCACAGACAGTGAACCAAGCCGGGAATCGAACCTGGGACCCTGGCGCTGTGAAGCAACAGTGCTAGCCATTGTGATACCGTGACGCCCGTTAGAACATTACAGCCCTGATGCCCGGGTCTTCACCTGGGGAGGCGGGAAACAGAAGTCAGGATGTTTCTGCGCTCCGGAACTCAACCCTGGGGGAAGTGGATTAGTTATTGGTATTATCAGAAAGGTCTCCCTTTAGTTGGCGTGGAGGCAGGTTTTTCTGTTCAATTCAGGGCTCTCAAAGTGGAATAGCCAATAAAGAGTGCCTCCAGCATGACTGGAGAAGTGGACTGTCGTGACAGTTAAGTAACAAGAGGGAGCGCTTCAAAATGGAGATTCTCTCTCCAACTTTGGAAATTTTTCAGTTAAGAAAATGGCACAGTCAGACCCCACATTGTGTGTGTATGTGTGTGTGTGGCGGGGGGGGAGTGGGGGAGAACAGGAATTTCTCCACAGGGTGGCCTACCTCTGACCCTTTTCCTCACCTTTCCAGGGGATATATGGCTGACAAGGCCAGCATTTGCTGCCCATCTTTGATTGCTCTTGAGTTGAGTAGCTTGCTGGGCCATTTCGGAGGGGCAGAGAAGCGTCCGGCCGCATCCCATGGAAACAACTCCCGTGAGAGAATGAAAAGCAAATCGTCCCATTGTCCACTGTTGTGTTCTGCTTCTTCATGTGGCATAAGCTGCTTCTTCGATGTATACTCTGACAAAGGAAGGTTCAGACTTGGAGATAGGTTTAACACATTTATTGTACAGTTAACAATTCTCGTACTTGAGTTCGACTCTCCTGCTAATCTTAATATAGTAACTCAATCTAACTAACCAGTCTGCTCTAAGCCATGTGGTAGGTGTGATGCTTCCGATCTGCCCCTGTGTCGCCTGTGGAAAGAGAAAGAGCATGGGGGCGATTCTCCGATATTGAGGCCGTCGCGTTTCACGATGGAGCAAACCGAGCCCGGACGCGACCTATTCTGGCCCCCACGGGGGGCCAGCATGCCGCTGGAGCGGTTCACGCAGCTCCAACATCCTTAAGCGGTGCCAAATGGGCGCCACACCAACCCGCGCATGCGCAGTTGGGCCGCGCCATCCTGCGCATCCGTGGGGAACGTCTTACGCACGCCGGCCACTCACCAACACGGAGCCGGTGTTCTGGGGCCGCGCGCGGAAGGAGGTAGGCCTGGGGGGGGGGGGGGGGGAGAGGCCGGCCCGCCGATCGGTGGGCCCCGATCGCGGGCCAGATCCCATCGGAGGCCACCCCGGTGAAGGAGCCCCCCCTTCCCCCCCCCCCCCCTCACAGGCCGCCTCCCCCCCCCCCCCAGCGTTCCCGCAGAGTTCCCACCGGCAGCGACCAGGGGTGGCCGGCGCCGGCGGGAACCAGTCGTGTCGTAGAGGCCGCTCGGCCCATCCGGGCCGGAGAATCGCCGCTCGCCGGTGCAAATCGTGCGCCGCTGGTTTCCGGGAGGTGGGAGAATCGCTTGCGGGGGTCGGGGGGCGTGGCGTGATTCGCGCGGCGCACCCGGTGATTCTCCCACCCGGCGTGGGGGGGGGGGGAAGAATAGCGCCCCATGTGTGCCCTGTCCTTTTATATGGGTTGCCCCCTTGTGGTTGTGTCACCTCTGAGTGCCTTGACTGCCCATTGGTCCTATTCTATGTGTTCATTAGCTGTATGTCTGCATGTCATGATGTCTCTGGTGCTCCCTCTAGTGTTTACCTAGACTTAGTGTATTTGCATTAACCCCTTGTGTATTTACTGTGATGCATATCACCACATCCACTGAGCACCATTTCCCAGGAGCCACGATGAATGGAGGGATGTGAGGTGAGCAACCCTTTCAGGAGCTGAATGATCATAATAATAATAATCTTTATTATTATCACAAGTAGGATTACAGTAACACTGCAATGAAGTTACTGTGAAAATCCCGTAGTCGCCACATTCCGGCGCCTGTTCGGGTACACAGAGGGAGGATTCAGAATGTCCAAATTACCTAACAAGCACGTCTTTTGGGACTTGTGGGAGGAAACCGGAGCACCCGGAGGAAACCCACGCAGACACGGGGAGAACGTGCAGACTCCGCACAGGCAGTGACCCAAGCCGGGAATCGAACCAGTGTCATAGAAACAACAAGCTTGCCTCGGGTGCTCCATCGCCCAGAGCCCGTTCTTAGCAGCAATAAATAACGGCACGAAACATAAGTGAAAATCAATAACTAATATAAAACTGAGCGGCGACTGGTTTGCACGCTGCCCGACATACAATGCGGGCACATCGCAAACCATTTATGGAGAGTTATAGCTATTTATTCAGTAAGTGAATGATTGATCAATAAAAAATGAGCAGAAACACATCCGATCACCCCGCGGCACTCCTGTATAAATGATGTTGTGTGCCAGGATCTGCCAGAGTTTGGAACAAGTATCGGTCTGAAGGAATGTAAAATGAGTCTGTTTCCTACCAAGAGGGCGGGAGGGGTTTGAAGCTGAGAAAATGCGGATGTGTCTCGCACAGGAGGAGATTGCCAAGGTGTCAGGCAGTCAGTCCTGTGGCATGATCAAACGTTACACCTCCCCGCGTTTTGTGTCAGATTATATCGATCGACTCCAATGGGGAGAGACGTCAACAGGAATGCTGAATCCCGGCTAAACCACTTGAGCAACGTCAAGGTTTATCCTCTGTTAAATCCCTCCGAGTAAATAGTTTGCATTCTTAATTGCATTCGCTCAAAATGTTTTGCTTTTAAATTGAATTTGAAATGAAGAATAATTGAAGCCAGGGATGGGGTTAAGTCATTATATAATTACTCAGCATCAACATCCTGGTTATACATCGCCAGCCAGTTAAATACTATAGCTACAAGAACGGTTTTACCAAAACATGGGGAGTCCACACTGAGTTGTAACCACAGAAACAAAGGTTTATTTACAAGGTTCAAGGTACACTAGTCCCAGTGGTGCCCAACTGGTCCCGAATTGGTCGACCATATATACTATGGTGACTTGGGTGGGGGGCTGTTCTTTCCCTCATTCACCCATGCGGGGTTCTGGTGTGTTATTTTTACTGCCTGTATGTCTGCGACGGCCCGCTTTTCCTCGCTATATTTAACAGTGGGTTTGCTCTGAACAGATTGCTCCCAAACGCGGGACAATCTTTTAACTACCCACTTCTCGTTATGGGCCTCCTCTGAGGGATCATAACTCGTAGTGGCTTTTTGTCCTGCATCTGTGGCATGGGAGACAAGAGTGCGGGTCCATTTGGCCATGTTGTCTGGGGACAAATGGGCACGGTCTACGTCTCCGAAGACTGCTGCGAAGTGAATCCACAGGCGTCCAGCGAACGCTGTGGGGTGCTCAGATTTCTTCTGCCTACATTTATTGAGGCCATCTACAGGGTCACCCCGGTTATACCCGATCACATCCAGGATCGCGGTATGCATTTCTGCAAGGGTGCCTCCTCCTACATTCTGTGGGTCGGGAAGGACTGCCGCTACCGACGGATCTAAACTTAAAACCATGAGCTTTACCTGCTCTCTCTCATCCAGGTCATACATGTTCGCCTGATGTTTAACTGTGGCAAAGAAATGGTGGGGGTCTGAGGCGGGGAGGAACGGTGTGATCTTCTCGCACGCGTCCCGTAATTGGGTCACTGTTAAGGGGGTGGAATATAGATATTCCACATCGTCCGATGTGGCTGTGCGGTGGGTGGTTACAGGGTTCATTGGAGCCTGAACTACCTGCTGTGTGGGGGGTTGGGGTGCTTTTCTCTTCTGGGTCTTTCCCTGCGCACATGTTCCCTGAACATATCTCTGCGCTGTTTCGTGTAACTCTTCCCAATCAGGGCCGTCTTCCTGGTCTAACTTTTCCCCAAAGGTTTCCTGAAAACCTTTCTGAACAGAAAGCAGTGATTGCAGCTCTGCAATCTGCTTCCGGCACTTTGCGTGATCTGTGGTGCTCTGTCTTTGTTCTGTGGTGGCAGCGTGGAATGCTCTTAATGCTGCTTTGAGATCACTGCACTGTTTCTGTAGCGTCTCAACCTGTTTCTCTGTCTCTTTTCTTACCAGGACTGCACGTTGCGTGTCCTGATAGGCCTTTTCATACTGCGACTGGAAACTGCTTAAATGCACCAGAAAAGACTGGTGACCCCGTTTGGCATCAGCCACCTCTTCATCCTTTGCTGCTAATTTCCTCCTTAATTCTAAATTCTCTTTCTCAACTTTGCTTACATCGACTTTACTCATCCGATGTATGCCCTCAACTTCTTTGCGGAGCGTCTTGACGACCTCCTCTGTGCCTCGCAATTGTGCCAAACAGGACACGATTGCCATCGGCTTGTGAGCTTTTCCCAAGCTCTTTTTGTGTATCTCGCTCAGGTTCTCCCACCAAGTATGCCCTATACTTCCGGGACCTGATTCATCGTTATCACAGAAATCATTCCACAGGGGCCATCCTTTGCCCTTGAGATATTTCCGGACTTCCTCCTCCCAAATGGGACTCTGTCCCACTCTACTGCTGCTGGTCGCTGCGACCACAAATTCTTCAGTGTTCATGAGGCGCTGCATTGCCTGCATGGCCATCTTTCCTATCTGACTGCTTCTTCTAAATTTGGAACAGGGGGCTAAGGCGGTGTTGTAAATACGGGTACGGCTTTCGCTACTTTCCGAAAATACAGACTTCCGACAGTTTTGACGCAACAAAAATATATTAGTTTTACCTTATAGCTCTGTTAGTTACGCATGCATACACACACTTCCGAATTAGATCAGAACCGCTTGAACACTTGTGGTTTTCTGTTTCCAATTGGGTTTCTAATTCAAATTTCTTGGGTTCTCCCGGAGTGGTTTTCCACTTCTAGATCGGGTCCCGGCGGAGTCGCCAAAATTTTGCTCGTTTTAGCCTTAGTTTAATTGCTCTTATTCTGTCACCTTTGCTTTTGAGTCGCCAGGTATCTTTCTGATACCGCCACGTGGTTCAAGCCCGAGTAATGATTAATAATCCAAAACACTGCTTAGTAAGAGTTAAATCAATGCTCATTTATTATATACAGCAATTAATACTTATGCATTAATTCTACTTCTAAGCTACTTCCTACAACTAACAGGCCAATACTTAACTTTGGAAATGGCCCACCAGGTCAGGGAAACGAATGGCCTTTCGTATGGGTTCTGAGCCTGCGGGATTCAAAGCTGGTACAGGTCAATAGTCAGGAGTGTCTTATCTTGTAGCGAGCGTTGGAGTAAGACTTACGATTCTAGCGGCTGTTGTAGAAGGTCAGCAGAAGGGTCTCGAAGGGTGCGGAGAGGAGAAGAAGGGTCGATTTGAACTTGGCCCCTATTCTTATAGTCCCCAGGGGCTTCCCGCCTCTCGGGGCGGACCTTGTACCTGGTTCCAAGTGATTGGACTTGATCCCAATCACTTGGTTCGATATTCTCCAATGCTGGAGCGATTCCTTGATCGAGGGGTGGTCATTTACCTCTCTTTGTGTCAGCTCCTGCTGGCGCCGAAAAGTCTGGGTCGGCTTTGTGTTATTAATTTGTAGCATATTGTTCCTGGGATTGCTACTTTATATGCAGATGGCTGGGGTGTTGTTACGTTGATGGCTGCAGGTATCGATTCGGTCTGGCTTCCCCAGAGGTGAATACACTGTTTTACCTGCAGCTGTCTGTTTGAGTCCTGTTAGCTGATTTTGCCATCAGCCTCTTCCGTTCGCCATTTTAAATCGGGAGTCAGCCATTTTAAGCGGCTACAGGAAGCCCATATTCCACAAGAGGCACGGGGAATACAATCATTTATGCCCCGTACGTCTCGTACGGATGCAGGTTATGACAAGCAGGCTAGAGGCCTGGAATTCACCTCCTGACTCCCCAAAGCCTGTCCACCATCTACAAGGCACAAGTCAGGAGTGCGATGGGATACTCTCCACTTGCTTGGATGAGCGCAGCTCCAACAATCAGCCCCACTTCATCGGAACCCCATCCGCCAACTCAGCCGTTCACTCCCTCACCACCAGCGCACTGCGGTTTTTAAATTGGTTGATCAAATTCACCCTGACTGATTTCTCACCATCGGATTCATCCTCCGTCCCGCCCAACTCCCAGCACTGAGTTAAAGCCCTCTACTTGACGTTTAACTCACCTGCCCTCTGTGGTGAATGTAATACAGTTAATTCACCAGTTATGTTCTATGTTTGTAAATACAGTTAATTCACCAGTTATGTTCTATGTTATTAACCCTGTGGGTTTTATCTGTGGGCCATTGTATGGCTTCACCCACAGGGGGAGATGTTGGAGGATGTTGGCGCATGTAGAAGAATAAAGGGATTAAGGGTTATGGTGTTCGGGCCGGAAAGTGGAGCTGAGTCCACAAAAGATCAGCCATGATCTCATTGAATGGTGGAGCAGGCTCGAGGGGCCAGAAGGCCTACTCCTGCTCCTAGTTCTTATGTATGGGCTCAGCCCATGGCTCCGCCCCTTTGAAGGAGTATAAGAGTAGCTGGCCTGTGGGAGTGTCCTCAGTATGTACCAGTCGCAGGCAGGCAAAGTTGATAGTTAATTAAAACCACTGTTTTACCCCGACACGAGTCCTTGAGTGAATTGATGGTCGCATCACCCTCCCAGTTGGATGTCAAAGAACCTAAGACCTTATACAGGATTCTCCGTTTCCCGACGCCGATATCATAATCGGCGATTGGCCGGAGAATCCCTTTTTGACGCCGAAATCGGGGGCGGTGCCTATTTTTGGATGCTCCATCCCCTCCAAAGTGGCGTCATTGGAGCATCACCTGAAGGACCCCCCCCCCCCCCCCCCCGCCATTCCCCGATGTTCCGCTCCCGATGGGCTGAGTTCACGATGGCGCGGATCATTTGTGAGTTTTTGTCAACCTCGCATGGCAGCTGCGGACTGTGTCCGGCGCCTCCAGAGTCGGGGGTGGGGGGTGCCGTGCCGCTGAACTGGGGGGGGGGGGGGGGGCCTTCGCCGGGGGCTGGGGTGGCAAGGGGGGGGGGGGGTCCGATCGTCACTAAATGGCAGGCCGGTTCCGCACGCGGTCGGTGCCATGTTGTACGGCGTGACTGCTGCAAGTCATCGCCGTGTGCCTGTGCGGCCACGGACCCGGGCATTTTTGGCCCGGGAGCCGGGAGTTTTACCCGGCGTCGCCCCTTACCGATCCCAGAATCGATGAGGGTTTGCCGGTGATTTTGGCGTTGTAAAACGGCACTGTTCGCACGCCGGCGTCGACACGTAGCCGGAATCGGAGAGTCCAGCCCCCTATTTTGAAGATGGAATGGGGAGTTCCTCCTCCATGTCTTGGCCAAGAAGGAACAGAAATAACAGAAAGACTTTGGAAATGACAGGTGCTGGTCTAAACTGGTCCAAATTGGTCTTGTATAGATCTCCAGTTCAGATCAGTCATTTCCAAGTGTTTTTTTGTCTCCCAGACCTGAGGCTTCCTGGGCGCGATTCTCCACTCCCACGCCGGTTGGGAGAATCGCCTGGGCCGCCGAAATTTCCGGGGACGCCGTTCCGACGCCCTCCCGCGATTCTCCCAAGTGGCGGGAACAGGCCGGTCGAGTTTCGCGGACCGGAGAATCGCCGGAGACACCCAAAATGGCGATTCTCCGGCACCCCCGCGATTCTGAGGCCCGGATGGGCCGAGCGGCCAGGCCAAAACGGCGGGTTCCCCCCCGGCGCCGTCCACACCTGGTCGTTGCAGTCGTGGGCGGTGCGTGAACGCTGGGGGGGGGGGGGGCGGCCTGTGGGGGGGCGAGGGGGGGATCCAGCACCGGGCTTCACCTTGAATGTGGGGTGGCCCGCGATCTGTGCCCACCGATCGTCGGGCCGTCCTCTCTGAAGGAGGACCTCCTTCGTTCCGCGGCCCCGCAAGATCCGTCCCCCATCTTCTTGCGGGGCGGATTTGGACAGGACGGCAACCACGCATGCGCGGATGATGCCCGTTATGCGTCACCGGCCGCGTCATCTATGCTGCGCCGCTTTTACGCGGGCGACAAGGACTGGCGCAGGTAGATGACGCGGCCCCGATACTGGCCCATTGTCAGGGCCTGAATCGGTCGGGACCGGGGCCGTTCCGCGCCGTCGTGAACCTCAACGGCGTTCACGACGGCGCGGCCACTTCGGCGTGGGGTGGAGAATCACGCCCAGTGTGTCTACAGGGACATGAGGCATCCATGGTGGGACCCATGACGAGCGAGAACTGGGCATTTGGCGTTCCAGCCAGATCTCCGTTCACTATCAGTGGCACCGGACAATCCCAGCCGCAGAACGAGGATGGACGGTTTCGGACCATGAGACGGGATTTCCGTGCCGTGCCCACAACTTGTTTTCTGCTGGAGGAGGCGGTCCCGCCGAACTCCATGGCCAATTGCATTGCTCGCTCGCTGCGTGGCCAAGGAACCCGCCACTGTGGGAGGGGAGGGGGCGGGGGCGGAACCGGAATATCCCACCGGTGGGACAGTCCGGAAAAATCCCGGCCCATGTCTGTTTCTGTAGCTTGTTACCCTGAAGGCCAGACGGGTACCACTCCACATCAAGCATATGATTGGTGAGGCTCACCCACTCTCCCGACCTACCACCGCTGGATGTGTTGGAAAGACTTGCAGGCTGGTCGCCAATGGCTCCGGCCACGACGTGAACACAACTTCCCTCGTCATCAAATCCTAGATTGGGGAACCCCATCCGGAACATTTCAGTCTGCCAGCCTCGGCTAAAAGCAAATGGTCCGGCCGCAATCCCGTTGCTGACTGTGGGAGCTTGCTGTGCACAAAATGGCGGCCGCTTTCCCCGACGTCGCAGGGGGTGGCCATTCTTCAAAGGGAATGGACTGTAAAAGGTGTTGGGCCATCTCGAGGCCGTGAACGGTGCTGTGGAAACGTAGGTTGAGAGATGCCCCGTCCGCGGGATCGTCCCCTTCGGCGGCAGCCCAGCCACGCCCACGTGCCTCCCGACGGCGGGGGATGGGGGGGGGGGGGTTTCCACAATGGGAAACCCCATTGGTCAGCTGGCGGGGATGGACAATCCCGCTGCCGGCGGGGGCCGGAAAACGTGGCTGGCGGGTCGGCAAATCCCACCCCAGATCTTTTCTTTCCCTCACAACCACGAGGGGAGCAATCGGGTTTGAGGGAGCGGTGACGGACACGAAATTATGTGATAGATCTTGCAGCGGCAGGGTGGAGAACGCTAGGCGGTAAAAGCTTGGAGACTTTGTGCATTCAGAGTTCCCCGCTGTTTGGACACAGCCCATTTAGGGATGAGGAAGAGTTACACCATCGCTCGCCTTCAACGACTGACCCCCCATTGTTTGGGATTTATGCAACATTTCATGTTAAACAGTGCTGCTGGCTTTCAAATGACAACGCGACGACAAACATATTTATGAAGCAAATAGACCTTTCTAAATCCTAATGAAGTCATTCCTGACACATGTCAGTTGGTATTGTTTGGGCTTCAATCGACTGAACCATTTGCTCCAAATTCATGAGGCGGGCGGGGGGGGGCCCTTTTGCCTGGGCTGGGCATCAAAAGCTTCGATGTTCCATTCGGGGGCAGCGCCGCCTGAAGGGGAGCGGGGAAGGACACAAAGCGAGGAGCCTGCCTCCCATCCGACCAGCAGGCCGAGGTTTCGATGGAAACATTTCTCTTTCCCACTCAGCCTCCACAGGAGGCCTCGCTGCAAAGAAGGCACAGCCTCGTGGCTTGAAACGTTGCTGAAAATAACAAGATGAAAAGGATTTGGAGCTGCATTAAATCTGCTTGTTCAGAGAATTAAAGTATTGAACAGCAGTGCCTCCCGCCCCCCACCAACACACACCGCCACCTCTTTATGTCTTTTCGCCCAAGTGGAATTGAAACAGTTCCCCTGCTGTAGTGCTTAATGTTGTCACTTTGTTTTTGATAGCCTGCTGGCTGCATCACTCTCTGAAGTGATTTTGCAGTTTCTTCGGCATATCTGCGTGCACTCACGCGCGTTGGGGTAGAGCCTATCTTGAGCCCTTCCCTGCACACAGGTCTTTGTGCCTTGTGATTCATAAATACAGAATCACGCAGAATCTGCACAGCACAGACGGAGGACATTCGGCCCTTCGGGCCTGCAGCGGCTCTCTGAAGGAGCACTCCGCTCCCCTACCTTACCCCCGCTACCCCTGCTCACCTCTGTTCAGATAGAAACCCAATCCCCCTTTGAATACCTCGATCGAACACGCCTCCGCTTCTGTGGAAGGGAAATTAATGAGTTGCCAACTTAGAAGCATGCTGGGAAATGCTTGACTATAGTTCAACACTGCTTTTGAATGAAAATAAGTAGTCAGGTAACATGAATGAAATACTGCTTAATATTCTGGTCTCGGCCTCATTATGAAAACACACTGTCCTCCAAAAGATAACAAAATGTGTACTTGAGTTGTTTTTAGCCAAGTGCAAGAACGTACGTCCTACGTATTTCAACTTACGTACTTTCCAAGGTCTATTTCATATAAACATGCCTGTTTACTTCAAGCTGTTATTTCAGACTATAAAACATGCTGTCTTCAATCGAATCTCAGAGTGCAGTGCGCTGGCTTTGCAGCTGTAACGCACTCTCTCCACAAATATATTTGTGTCAATAAATATTCCTTCAATCGAACCTCGACATATTTGTCTTCATTATAATTTCCACGACAGCTTCCCTCTCGGGAAAGTCTGATCCAGACTCCAACCACCCTTTGGGTGAGATAGCCTTTCCCCATGTCACGGCTCCCCCTTTCCCCTGAGGAAAACAGAGCCAACTTCTCCGATCTGTCCTCCTAGCCACAGTTCTTTATCCCTGGGGTCATTCTTGTGAATCTCCTCTGCAATCGCTCCAATCCCCTCACATCCTCCATCGAGTATGGAGCCCAGAACTGGACGCAGTCTCCAGGTGAGGCCTAACCTGTGTCTTATACACGTTCAACATGACCTCCTTACTCTTGTACTCAATGCCCCTATTAATAAAACCTAGGATACCATTTGCTTTATTAACCTCTCTCTCAACGTGTCCTGCCATCTTCAATGACTTATGTACTGAAGCCCCTCTGTTCCTGAACCTCCTATAGCATTTCTCCCTTTGTTTTAATCGGTCCCTCCACATTCTGCCTGCCAAAATGGATCAAGTCACACTTCTCTGCTTTGAACTTCATGTGCCTCTTGCCTGCCATGAAGAAAGGCTCGAGGAACAGACATGCGGAGGAAAATCGCCAGGGAACAGCTCCAAAGAAAGGCTTGGAAGCTGAAGGCAGAAATCTTAAATTCCTCACTTTGGCAGAAGGCTTCACGGGGTCTCTTGGAAGTCCAGCTTCAATTGCCGGCGTGCAATGACAGCAGACCCAAGCAGGGTCGAGCTAAAACGATTAAACTTCAGCATTCGGTAGGTCCTGAGGAACATCCAAATAGATCAGTGGTCAGAAATTGCTGTTTAAAAACCAGATCCAGGAGGCGGCTGAACGCACGGCGTCCGAGCCCAATCGGACGAGAGCAAGAAGTTAAGTTCTGAAGACTTGCGATGGAAGAATCAGCTTTGAAGGTCAGCACAGGCCAGGATTTGATGTGTTCGAGACCCTGAAGCACAGAGCTGAAACAGAGAAATCGGCAGCTAGTTGATGAAAGCAGCCATTGTTTAGAATATTTCCAAGGCTGTGTGCGAAAGACATTACAGTACGAGCCCATCAAAACCACAAGCACGGTCTTCAAAGAATGTTGCCGCCATCTGGAATTTCAAAAACATCTTAAAGGGGTACCTACACTTCAAAAAATGTTAACGGTGGATCGGAAATCCACCCTTCCTGATCAATTTGGATTTATCTAAGGCTCAGATGATTAGGGACTTTGGATGAACATGTTCCTTTGATACATGGTTGCTGCAGGTCTGGATAAAAAGGTCCCCCCCGCCCCCCACCAGGGCGGCCGCAGGCTGAGTCCGCAGCTGCCATGCGAGAATTCAGACCAGCCAGACCATGTTACTTCCACGCCGTCAGGAACTCGGCCGGTCGGGGGTGGAGGTTCGCTGGGTGGGCCTCTGGCCATGGCCCCCCAGCTGTGCGGAGCAATTCACAAACGAGCGGATATTCGAGGCCGGAGAATCGCCTGGGCCAATTCCGTCGGGAAGTTTGAGTCTCCTCCCCCGCACCAAACGCAATTTTGGCACGGGGAGAACGCAGCCCCTTGAGAGCGAGAGTGAGAGAGTGAGAGAGTGAGAGAGTGAGAGAGTGAGAGAGCGAGAGAGTGAGAGAGCGAGAGAGTGAGAGAGTGAGAGAGTGAGAGAGCGAGAGAGTGAGAGAGCGAGAGAGCGAGAGAGCGAGAGAGCGAGAGAGCGAGAGAGCGAGAGAGTGAGAGAGTGAGAGAGTGAGAGAGCAAGAGAGAGACTGGGAGAGGGAGAGAGCGAGAGTGCGAGAGAGAGACTGGGAGAGGGAGAGAGCGAGAGCGAGAGAGCGAGAGAACGAGAGCGCGAGAGAGAGACTGGGAGAGGGAGAGAGCGAGAGTGCGAGAGAGAGACTGGGAGAGGGAGAGAGCGAGAGCGAGAGAGCGAGAGAGCGAGAGAGGGAGAGAGTGAGAGAGTGAGAGAGAGACAGGCAGAGGGAGAGAGCGAGAGGGTGAGGGAGCGAGAGAGTGAGAGAGCGAGAGAGTGAGAGAGCGAGAGAGTGAGAGAGCGAGAGAACGAGAGCGCGAGAGAGAGACTGGGAGAGGGAGAGAGCGAGAGAGTGAGAGAGCGAGAGAGTGAGAGAGAGACTGGGAGAGGGAGAGAGCGAGAGAGCGAGAGTGCGAGAGAGAGACTGGGAGAGGGAGAGAGCGAGAGTGCGAGAGAGAGACTGGGAGAGGGAGAGAGCGAGAGCGAGAGAGCGAGAGAACGAGAGCGCGAGAGAGAGACTGGGAGAGGGAGAGAGCGAGAGTGCGAGAGAGAGACTGGGAGAGGGAGAGAGCGAGAGCGAAAGAGCGAGAGAGCGAGAGAGCGAGAGAGCGAGAGAGCGAGAGAGCGAGAGAGCGAGAGAGTGAGAGAGTGAGAGAGAGACAGGCAGAGGGAGAGAGCGAGAGGGTGAGGGAGCGAGAGAGCGAGAGAGTGAGAGAGCGAGAGAGTGAGAGAGCGAGAGAGTGAGAGAGCGAGAGAACGAGAGCGCGAGAGAGAGACTGGGAGAGGGAGAGAGCGAGAGAGCGAGAGAGTGAGAGAGCGAGAGAGTGAGAGAGAGACTGGGAGAGGGAGAGAGCGAGAGAGCGAGAGTGCGAGAGAGAGACTGGGAGAGGGAGAGAGCGAGAGCGAGAGAGCGAGAGAGCGAGAGAGCGAGAGAGCGAGAGAGCGAGAGAGTGAGAGAGTGAGAGAGCGAGAGAGCGAGAGAGTGAGAGAGTGAGAGAGCGAGAGAGTGAGAGAGCAAGAGAGTGAGAGAGTGAGAGAGAGATGGGCAGAGGGAGAGAGCGAGAGAGTGAGGGAGCGAGAGAGTGAGAGAGCGAGAGAGCAAGAGAGTGAGAGAGAGAGAGAGAGACGGGCAGAGGGAGAGAGCGAGAGAGTGAGGGAGCGAGAGAGTGAGAGAGCGAGAGAGTGAGAGAGTGAGAGAGCGAGAGCGGGAGAGAGAGACTGGGAGAGGGGATGAGTGAGAGAGTGAGGAGAGCGAGAGAGTGAGAGAGTGAGAGAGCGAGAGAGTGAGAAAGTGAGAGAGTGAGAGAGCGAGAGAGTGAGAGAGTGAGAGAAAGACTTGGAGAGAGCGAGAGAGTGAGCGAGTGAGAGAGTGAGAGAGTGAGAGAGCGAGAGAGTGAGAGAGCGAGAGAGTGAGAGAGTGATAGAGAGACTGGCAGAGGGAGAGAGGGAGAGAGCGAGATAGTGATAGAGCGAGAGAGTGAGAGAACGAGAGCGTGAGAGAGAGACTGGGAGAGGGAGAGGGCAAGAGCGAGAGTGCGAGAGAGAGACTGGGAGAGGGAGAGAGCGAGAGCGAGAGAGCGAGAGAGCGAGAGACTGAGAGAGCGAGAGAGTGAGAGAGCGAGCGAGTGAGAGAGCGAGCGAGTGAGAGAGCGAGCGAGTGAGAGAGCGAGAGAGTGAGAGAGCGAGAGAGTGAGAGAGTGAGAGAGAGACGGGCAGAGGGAGAGAGCGAGAGAGTGAGGGAGCGAGAGAGTGAGAGAGCGAGAGAGCGAGAGTGCGAGAGAGAGACTGGGAGAGGGAGAGAGCGAGAGGGAGAGAGCGAGAGAGCGAGAGAGCGAGAGAGTGAGAGAGCGAGCGAGTGAGAGAGCGAGCGAGTGAGAGAGCGAGCGAGCGAGAGAGCGAGCGAGCGAGAGAGCGAGAGAGTGAGAGAGCGAGAGAGTGAGAGAGCGAGAGAGTGAAAGAGCGAGAGAGTGAGAGAGCGAGAGAGTGAGAGAGCGAGAGAGAGACGGGCAGAGGGAGAGAGCGAGAGAGTGAGGGAGCGAGAGAGCGAGAGAGTGAGAGAGCGAGAGAGTGAGAGAGCGAGAGAGTGAGAGAGCGGGAGAGTGAGAGAGCGAGAGAGCGAGAGAGTGAGAGAGCGAGAGAGTGAGAGAGCGAGAGAGTGAGAGAGAGACTTGGAGAGGGAGAGAGCGAGAGGGAGAGAGCGAGAGCAAGAGAGCGAGAGAGCGAGAGAGTGAGAGAGTGAGAGAGCGAGAAAGCGAGAGAGTGAGAGAGTGAGAGAGTGAGAGAGCGAGAGAGTGAAAGAGACTTGAAGAGGGAGAGAGCGAGAGAGCGAGAGAGCGAGAGAGCGAGAGAGCGAGAGAGTGAGAGAGTGAGAGAGTGAGAGAGTGAGAGAGTGACTGGCAGAGGGAGAGAGCAAGAGAGCGAGAGAGTGAGAGAGTGAGAGAGCGAGAAAGTGAGAGAGTGAGAGAGCGAGAGAGTGAGAGAGCGAGAGCGCGAGAGAGAGACTGGGAGAGGAGATGAGTGAGAGAGTGAGAGAGCGAGAGAGCGAGAGAGCGAGAGAGCGAGAGAGTGAGAGAGTGAGAGAGTGAGAGAGTGAGAGAGCGAGAGAAAGACTTGCAGAGTGAGCGAGTGAGAGAGCGAGAGAGCGAGAGAGCGAGAGAGTGAGAGAGAGCGAGAGAGTGAGAGAGCGAGAGAGCGAGAGAGCGAGAGAGTGAGAGAGTGAGAGAGAGAGACTGGCAGAGGGAGAGAGCGAGAGCAAGAGAGCGAGAGAGTGAGAGAGTGAGAGAGTGAGAGAGTGAGAGAGCGAGAGAGTGAGAGTGAGAGAGCGCGAGAGAGTGACTGTGAGAGTGAGAGAGCGAGAGAGTGAGAGAATGTGAGAGTGAGAGCGTGAGAGAGCGAAAGAGCAGGAGAGTGAGAGAGCGTGGGAGAGACTGTGTGGGGGAGAGAGCGAGTGCGAGAGAGTGAGTGAGTGAGTCTGTGAGAGGGAGAGTGTGTGAGAGAGAGCGAGAGCGCGAGAGAGAGACTGTGAGAGGGAGAGAGCGAGAGTGAGAGAATGAGAGGGAGAGTCTGTGAGAGGGAGAGTGTGTGAGAGAGAGAGCGAGAGTGAGAGGGAGAGTGTGTGAGAGAGAGAGCGAGTGAGAGAGAGAGAGTGGCTGGTTGGCACCCTGGGGGATGAGGGTAGATTGGAGAGGATGGGACAGTTCTCCTCGGAGAGAAGGAGGCCGAGAGGAGATTTGATAGATGGTCAAAATCATGAAGGGGGGTGTGGACGGGGCGACAGGGGGAAACTGTTCCTGCTCATAAAACGATCGCAAACAATGGGCACAGATTTAACATGATTTGCAAAAGAGGCAAATGTGATGTGAGAAAAAATCTTTTCACCCAGCAAGCGGTTGGGGTCTGGGATGCACTGTCTGGGAGTGTGATAGAGGCCGGTTCCATTGAGGCATTGGAGAGGGTGTCAGATGATTATTGAATTGAAACAATGTGCAGGAGTCCGGGGAAGAGGCAGAGGAATGGGCACTAAGTTCAATTCTCGTTTGGAGAGCCGGTGCAGACTCGATGGGCCGAATGCACTGTAACAATTCTGTGATTGTGGATGTCAGGTGGGGGTAGAGTCAGGCCCGAGGGCAAGGTCTTCGTCTCCCATGGTCACGTAGCCCGGAGAAACGCCAAAGCAAGCATGTGTGGGCAGCTTTAAGAGAGACGTGGACAGAAACGAGGGAGGAAATGGGAAAAGGCGGTGGGAGTTGCAATGAGGTTGAGGGCCGAGTGAGACAACAGCTCCCTCTAGTGGGGAAATAGGCTTCCTGTTCATTGATTGCTGATGAGACCTCAACAAGGTAATGTCTGAGTGAAACCTTGCAAAGTGAGGGATCGGGTGCCCCTATCACCGGCCACACGTGAGTCTCGTCTCTACCCTCCGCAATCTTAACCTCCACCTCTCGCAAGCTGCTCTGATTCAATCTTGATCCAAGTCCCAGTCATCCATCACTCCCTGCAGAGTGGCTCCTGGTCTACCAAAGACTCACTTTTAAAATTCTCATCCCAGGTTTGTGAAAAAATCTTCATGGCCTCATCATTACCCACCCCCGTACCCCTCGCCCACCGACCTCCCGGCACCATTATTTCTGCCGTCTCCTCCAGCTCCCCTGCCCAATCCAAGACCTCTGCGCACCTCCAGTCCTGACCTCCGGCACACACCTCCTGATCTCCTGCAGCCAATGCCTTCAGGCGCCTAGGCCCTGAGCTCTACATTTTGTTTTCTTTCTTCTCCCATTGGCTGGGGTGGCACAGAGGGGCGGGGGTGGTGACTGGCAGGGGTGGGATAATGGTTGTTGGCAAGGTCAATGGAACTCAATGGCTTGCTGGGCTATTTCAGAGGTCAGAGTCCAACCGCATTGCCGTGGGGTCTGGAGTCACATGTAGGCCCGATCGGGTAAGGACGGCAGATTTCCTTCCCTAAAGGGGCATTGGTAAACCAGTTGGGTTTTTTATAATAAAGGATAATTGTCATGGTCCCCGTTTTACAATTCCGGATTTATCAATGGTTGACATTCCGGATTTATCAATTGCATTGAGAAGCCAGCTCCACTGGTGGGATTTGAACCCATGGACTAGAGCATTGGGATGGCCAATAAGCGCAGTGACATTCACATCACCATTTGCAAAAGAAAGTAACAATGTTGCAAACAAGATGTCCCCAGCTTTCCTCGCCCTCTCGTGTCCATGAATTGACCATGACTGCGGAGAGGATCCACGACTGTGGGTCTGTCTCTCGCCACCAAATTGTTGTTGTTTTCCTTCCCGTCGCCGAGCCGTGCGCAAGGGAGACTTTCATCTGCTTCTACCTGGAACAGGTCACTAGTCTGTCGCCAGAGGCTTGTATTGCGAGGGGCGCCGCTCCACATCAAACGTGGCCGACCAGGCATCTCTCCCGCTCTTACCGCCCGCCATTGGCGTGTTTGGAAGGCCTGCTCAAAATCAGAAGTGTAAATCAACGTGGATCGCATGACACACTTCCTTTCTATTGCAGTCCCTTCAAGGCATCAGCCTGTAAATCCTTCCAATGCGCCTCAGGCAGGTGGTAAGTGTGGGTGAGATTCCTGGTCAGATATGTAATGGAAAATAAGTTGGGGGGGAGAGGGTGGCGTAGGGGTAATGCCACTGGGCTAGTAATCCAGATGCCCGGGATGATGCTCCGAGAGCATAGCCTCAAATCTCACCGCAGCTGGAACTTAATTTCAGTTCATAAAACCCGGGATACAAACCAGTTTTGGCCTCCTGATTTGAGGAAGGCTGGGGTGGCATTGGAAGCAGTTCAGAGGAGGCTCACCAGATTGATTCCGGGGATGGGAGGATTGACGTATGAGGAGAGATTAAAATTCGTTGGAGTTTAGTAGGATGAGAGGGGATCTGATTGAGGTGTATACAATACTAAGAGGGATCGATAACGTAAATGTGGACCAAATGGTCCCCCTTGTGGGGCAATCTAGACCGAGAGGTCACAGATATAGGTTGAGAGAGAATTGAGTTGAGGAGGAACTACTTCTCGCAGAGGGTGGTGAATTTGTGGAGCTCGCTGCCCCACAGTGCGGTGGGGTCTGAGTCATTAAATGGTTTGAAGAAGGAGAGAGGTATATTTTTGATAAAACGGGTTAAAGGGATCAGGTAGGGAGGTGGATTTGAGACCAGGAAGAGATCGGCCATGATCTGATTGAATGTCGGAGCAGGCTCGAGGGGCTGAATTGCCGACTTCTGCTCCTAATTCCTGGGCAGGTCTCTCTGCCGGCGGGATGCTCCGTTTTGCCGACAGCCCGGGGGTTTCCCCGACGGCGTGGGGCTGCCCCACAATGGGAAACCCCCATTGACCGGCCGGCGTAACGGAGCATCCCCCCGGCGGGGTGAAACGGAAATGTGGCGCGGCGGGACGCAGAATCCAACCCCCTATGTTGCAATGTTCCTAATCTGAGCAATGGTAACCATTAAACCTTTGTTGCAAAAACCCACCTGGTTCGCTAACATCCCGGTTAGGGAAGGAAATCTGCCAACCTGATCCGGTCTGGCCTCCGGGTGACTCGAGATCCCCAACAATGTGGTCGGACCTAAACTGCCTGACGGGAATGGCCCAACAAGCCAACCAGCTCAAGGGGATGTCGGGATGGGTAACAATTGGCAGTTCCTTCCCATGAAAGAAAAAACATCACTATCCATAGCTCTAGATAGGACACGAGCATAACGGATGCATGTTGCCATAGCAACGCAGATCCTGTACCACACGACTACCGCTACACCCAGATCGGCCCACCCAATCTTCTCCCAGGCCGGGGCTGCGGGATCTCCGGGCTTGAGGGTTCCGGCACCCTGTCGTTGAATCACAGAATCCCGACGGTGCGGAAGGAGGCCTGTCGGCCCATTGAGTCGGCACCGACCCTCCGGAAGAGCACTCTACCCAGGCCCATTCCCCACCCATCCTTCCCTGTCCCACGGTATCAGCACGGTAGCATGGTGGTTAGCACCGTTGCCTCACAGCGCCAGGGTCTCAGGTTCGATTCCCCGATGGGTCACTGTCTGTGCGGAGTCTGCAGGTTCTCTCCGTGTCTGCGTGGGTTTCCTCCGGGTGCTCCGGTTTCCTCCCACAGTCCCATGTTAGGTAATTTAGGTACTTTGGACATTCTGAATTCTCCCTCAGTGTACCCGAACAGGCGCCGGAGTGTGGCGACTAGGGGATTTTCACAGGAACTTCATTGCAGTGAGCCTAGTTGTGACACTGATAAAGATTATTATTGTTATCCCCACACCCCTTTAACCTAACCTGCACATCCCTGGACACGAAGGGACAAATTTTGCATGGCCAACCTAACCTGCTATTCCACCTAATCTGCACGTCTTTGGACTGTGGGAGGAAACCGGAGCACCCGGAGGAAACCCACGCACACACGGGTAGGACATGAGACCAGGGGGTGAACGGGAGCGCGCGGGGAGAACGTGAGAGCACGGGGAGAACTTTCTCAGGGAAAGGCCGGTCCCTCGGACACTGCAGCACTCCGTCACCAGGGGCGCCGGCCGAGGTTGAGCCCTCAGAACTCCGGAGCGGGACCTGAACACATGACCTTGCAACCCAGAGAGGCAGGAGCTTGTTATTCCTGCGCCCAGCGTCAGAAATCGCTTGTCAAACGATGACAATCCAAAGGCGCACGTGTGACCAATATTGGTGCTCCCGGCATGCGTCCCAAGATTCTCATCGCCCGGCATTCCCAACGTGGCCGGTGGCATTGGGAGCATAAAAATGCAGGCCAACCATTTGCGAATTATTTGTATTTGACCTCTGACAGATTCTTGCCCGGCCGGATAGGCCACAGTCCTGCTGGAAAGTTGCATGAAGGATGGGCCGGGGTGGTGTTGGGGGGGGGGGGGGGGGGGGGGGTGAGGTGCGATCTGGCCTTGACGTTTGGAAGGCGAGAGGTGAAGCCTAACCGCACCCAGCTTGGAATCTGGACCTGGGAGCGGGGGTGGGGGTGCGGGTGGGGGGGGGGTGGGGGGGGGGGGGCAGCAAGGCCGTTGCCACTTGCCAATCAGGCTCCGAGCCTGCGGCTCGGTTCGGCAAGGCCGTGTGACTGGGGCAGGCCTCACGAGCCCTCACGTGGCTCTCAGCCGAGATTCCCTCCACCAGGGGGCAGGGCAGAGCCATGGTTACCTTCCCGGAACTGATCCTGACGTGAGCTGGTGCCGATATTTCAGTGATTGGGGATTTCAATCCCGATCATGCCAGCTTTTTAAAAAATAAATTTTAAAGTACCCAATTCATGTTTTCCAATTAAGGGGCAATTTAGCGCGGCCAATCCACCTACCCTGCGCATCTTCGGGTTGTGGGGGTGAAACCCATGCGGACACGGGAGAACGTGCAAACTCCACACGGACAGTGACCCAGAGCCGGGATCGAGCCTGGGGCCTTGGTGCCATGAGGCAGCAGTGCTAACCACTACGCCCCCGTGCTTGCCCCTATCATGCCAGCTTGAGAATTAAATAAATTCAAAATTCTGAAGGGGGTCGCTGGAGCAGGTAAGGGGCAAATGTTTCCGGTGGCGGGAGATGATCAGAGGCGGGCAGGTTTGCGGTATTCGGCAAGGAGGAACGAGGAGGGGTACAATCTGCGGTGCGCTGCCTGAAAGCTGGGGGGGGGGGGGGCCGGGGCGTGGGGGGGGGGGGGGGGGGGGGGGGCGAGGACGCACCAAGATTTCAAATTGGGCATGGATGTGCGCTTGCAAAGGCTGCATTTTACATGGCTCTGGGAAGAGGATGCAAGGATCGAGGCTGATTGACGATGGGCCAAATGGCCTCCTTCTATTCTATATCAGTCTTTAACTCGCAGCTGCCAGAGAGAAGTCTCCCATTTTGATCAAGTTTTTGGGTCATCTACCCCAATTTCACTTTCCGAGGCGCTATTTTTTAAATAATTAATTGATGGGTTATGGGCGCCGCTGGTTAGACCAGCATTTGCTGCCCGTCCCTAATTGCCCTCGAGCAGGCGGGGAACCGGTGCGGTCCGTGTGGACGCGCTGCACACGTGCAGTTTGTGTTCGGGTCTCTGTGGGAGTCGAACCCGTGACTTTCTGGCTCGCCTGAGCCTTGTACGAATCTGGCACGCGGCTGCCGGTAAGCTTCGGGAAATGCAGGGGCTCCATTGATGGAGTGGGCAGCCGGGAAGAGCTGGTCTCAGACAGGGCGACACGGTGGCACAGTGGTTAGCATGGCTGCTTCATCGAGGCAGGGACCCGGGTCCGATTCCTACCTCGGGTGACTGCGGAGTCTGCACGTTCTCCGCCGGGTTTGCGTGGGTTTCCTCCGGGTGCTCTGGGTGGGGTGCTCTTCCAGAGGGTCGGTGCAGACTCGATGGGCCGAAAGGCCTTCTTCTGCACTGTAGAGATTCTATGATCCTATGATTCTAAGAGTCGCTCTTGCTGATTAGGACGCTGTTGGTGTGGAAACCTTTGTCAGAATGGGATTGAAGCCAACCTGTCCAGCACGACTGCCTTAGTTAAGTGTGGAGTTTAAGTGGATTCCCATCAGGCAGATTTGGCTCCTTTACATTTTGGCCTTGCCTTTCAATCTGTTATCCAACATAGATATCTTGGCACCAACTGATGTGTTATGTACTCTGGGATAACACTGGCTGCAACTGGATGCAGCTTTGACCAAAAGATACTCCAGACCTTGAAGTTAGTTCAATCTGATTTATTGAACCAGTAGCACAGTTAGCACAGTTCTCTATGAGTTCGACTCTCTGCTAACCTAAGTGTGGTTACTCTGTCTGACTGAACCAGACTAGCTCTTAGCCACGTGCTGGAGGTGTGATACTGTACATACACCCTGACTCACTCTGTAGATGTTCATCAGTGGAAAGAGGCAGAGTGTGAGTGCCTCATGCCTTTTGTAGTGAGATACCACCCCTGAGTGTCCTGCCTGTTCATTGGTCATGTCCTGTTCTCTGTGTTCATTGGCTGCCTGTATGTGCCTGTCTGTATACCATTATCTGCGCATCATGTCTGCATATCATGACAGCAACCTCCGGTATTCCTTCCCTAAGTCGTTTTGAATATCTACTGATCTCTTTCTTTTCAATCTTACATTGCAATCTATAAATTAGGGTGTGGTGACTTTACACATTCTGCCCCCCACCCCCCCGGTGTCTGCGTGGGTTTCCTCCGGGTGCTCCAGTTTCCTCCCACAGTCGAAAGATGTGCAGGTTAGGTGGATTGGCCATGGAAAATTGCCCCTTAGCGTCCAAAAAAAAGGTTAAGTGGGGTTACTGGGCTACGGGGATAGGGTGGAGGCGTGGGCTTGAGGAGGGTGCTCTTTCCAAGGGCCGGTGCAGACTCGATGGGCCGAATGGCCTCCTTCTATGGTTCTATGAGGGAGTTCCAGGACTTTGTCCCAGCGACAGTGAGGAAACGGTCGATATATTTCCAAGTCAGGATGGTGAGTGGCTCGGAGGGGGACCCTCCCCTGTGTCCGCTGCCCGTTGTCCTCGATGTCAATGATGGTGGGGTTGGAAGGTGCTGTTTAAAGGGCCTTGGCGCCCAACTGAGGGAGCAGGCAAGGCCTCGGTTCACCACCTCATCCACAAGGCCGGTGCTCCCGATAGTGCGGCATTCCCAGAGTGCTGGTCGAGGGCCGGATGACTCCGGCCGCTCGCCGGCGGCGCGATTCTCGGGTCCCGTCCTCAGCACAACCCCGCCGCAGATTTCCCGGGAATTCCCCCTGACAGCGACGGGACCAGCGGGTCCCGCCCCCCAGCGAACGCCGTGCCCGCCTCTCGCCGCCGAGAATCACGCGGCTGAAGAATCCCTCACACCCTCAAGTCCCATGGAACAGAACCTGATGCTCCCGTCCTCCTGACTCAGAGTGTCGCCAGCGAGTGGATCATGGCTGACGCCTGGGGACACAGTTAAACAGCAATATCCACCCCTATCTGCTCAGGAAAGAGTGCAGCTCGCCTGGCCCGGCCGAAAAAACCACAGAAACATTAATTTCCCACAGCAGATCTTACTGAAAAACGTCAGCGAATTGGGAAACAGAAAGGGGTGAAGAATAAAGGCTTTGCAGGGCCTTGCAAAGATGAGATGCTTTTCGCAGTGCCTGCTGTTCTTTTATTCCACTGATCAGCTGCAGATTTAACCTCTGCAAATCCCAATAAAGCCGCATCGCAATGGAATCGGATCAAAACGAATTTCCTGCCTTTGTTGCAGCCGGCTCGTTTACCAGATCAACGCTTATCCGTCGTTCAGCTGTGGCACCCGCGACTGAGATCACTGCCAAGGAACATGGCGCCAAAGATGTGGGGGGGAGGGGCGCAGGGAGACGTCAATAGAGTGTGGTAAATGAAATGGAACGTGAGGAGATTTGATGGAGTATCCGCACAGTCATTGGTCGTGGGGTTGATTGGCTGGTTATCCAATCTAATTCGACAATGCTGACGACTGTTCGCAATATAAAAGTTTCCCACCGCAAGCATTGTACAAAGCTACCATCCTTCTAACTTAGCAGGGCCGCTGCACCCGACCACAAGCAGACGAGTGTGTGGTTGGAAATCCACATTGGTAAAGTGGTTCCCCGTTATGGGTCCCCAAGCTTTATTGGGGCTTCACCCTGCATCTATATATAACCTCAATCTGCTCTCTACTGGGTTTCCAAACCGCTGCTCCTCTGAGAACATTGACACGGCGAGGGGGAGGGGGGAGTGGGGGCAAGGGCGACAGTCTTGTCCTATCCAATTCGCCGCCCGCCCAGCAGTCTCTCGGGCACCGATCCGGACTCTGAGTCCGTTCCCCGACGGGGACTGACCCCCCGTAGCCAGCCGCCCGGGGTGCAGCCCTGCCGATGCCCCGGAGGAACCTGAGGTCAGATGCCACCCGTGGGACCGAAGGCTGCCATCGATCAGAGAGGGCCATGATTCTATGTGATTCGCTGAAGCCCTTCAGGGGAGAAGGTCGGTGGTCCCTGCCCTCTGTGTGTCTGCCAGCCACGCCAATGTTTCAAGGAGAAAGCCCATCACCACCTTCTTCATGGCGATTGGTCGTAAAGGCCAGCACATCCTTTATTACTGAAGCCAGACATTTAGGGCTGGATTCTCCGATTTGCAGACGCAGACGGGCGTGGCAACAGTGGTGTTCTATGCAAGATAAAACGGCGCAACAGCTGCACCGATCCTCGGTCTGGTGGGGGGCCCGCAGGCACGGATACGGCCGGAGAATTGGCGGGTCCATGGGCGCACATGAGGCCTGCGGCGGACCCGACCTGCCAAATAATGTCACCCCCACTCCCCCCTTGCCACCCCCGGATCCCCACCCCCCCCCACAACAGTGCCCCCAGCCCCCGCCAAAGCCCCCCTCCCCACGGAATGGCTCTCCCCCCCCCCCACCCCCCGCCAACTGTGGCGGCGCCGGACTCAGTCCGCAGCCGCCACGCCGGGTTCACGAAAGAAAATGTAGCGTGAGTGACCCACGCCGACGGGAAGTCGGCCCATCAGGGTGCGGAGCATGGGGGGGGGGGGGGAGCGCCTCGGCTGGCACCGCGAGGCCCCCACCGACGGCGTGTGCCGTACTCTGCCAGCTCGCTGGCGCCGGCCCCGATTCTGCCGCAAACGGGGATTCTCCGTCCGACCGCGATTTCGGCGTCGGGGGCTGGAGAATCCCGCCCTTAAGGTCTGGTTTGACGTTTCAGTCACAACTGCACACAAAGCTGGTGATGGCCCCTCAACAGTCGCTGATTCGATCCAGGTGTGGAAGTCCACGAATCCTGCCCCGGCGGCGGCTGGACTCTCCCATTTTGAGGCTGTGTCCGAAGCATGTGTCCCGTCTGACGACCAAACAGTCGGTGCCGTCCCCGCACTGATACTCCACCCGGTGGGCGGGGCTAGCAGCCATGCCACGTAAAACCCCCGGCTGTACCTGCCGACACGGACGGATGCGCCCAGCAGCGACCTGCCGCGGCCTCGCCGTACAACATGGCTCCCCCTCCCCACCCCGGCTGCGGCAGCGCTGGGCACAGTCAGCAGCCGCCACGCGAGGCCTGCGGGCACGCGTGACCAACGCCGTCGGGAAGTCGGCCCATCGGCGGTGGAGCATCAGAGGAGGGCCTCAGGTGCTGTCCCAACGGGTGGGCGGTGTACTCAGCGATGACGCCGCTCGTCAGGGCGCCGCCCCCGGTTCCGGTGTAAATACGGATTCTCCGGCCGAACGCGATCTCGGCTTCGGCAATCAGAGAATCCCGCCCTCAGACTCAGGAACGGAGAATCCTGCCAAAGATTGTTTTACGTTCGGCCCTCAGACCACTTTCCTGATTTGAGCAAACATTGCGACCAAGGGCAACAGCCCTGGAGGAAACTCTGTTGTGGTCTTGCGTCAGAGGGAGCAAAAAGCACAACGGGAGATTGGTTAGGAGAAAGGATGCGAGACGGAGGGCAGGGGATAGTGGGGAAGAGGAGAGCGAGAGCGGGCGAGAGAGGGAGGCGAGAGAGAAAATACCGAGGGAAAGAGAGGGTCGAGGAGAAACGGGGCGGGGGGGGGGGCACGGGAGAGGGGGTGAATAGAAGAGAGGGAGCACGAGGAAGGGGGCAGGGTGAAGAGGGAGAGCAGGGGGGAGAGAATCGGGGGGGGTGAGAAAAATGGAGGGGAAGATAAAAGAGAGAAAGATAGCGGGAGGCAGAGAGAAGAGTGGAGAGAGGAAGAGAGTGGGGGGGGGGGGGGGGGCGTGAATTTCCAACGAAGCACACCTTGCCGAGGCAGGTTCGGGGGGGAGAGACTGGGAGAATGAGAGGGAGGGTGAGCAGAGGGAATGTTGAATGCTATTAGCCGTAATCTAACTCCTTCTCGAACAATCTGTTGTGATTTCATTGCTGGCTGTGAAAATGTCTCTTCACGTGAGCCAAAGGAGTCTTTAAATCAATCTCAAAGTCATTCTTGGCCCCTCAGGACAGGATGCTGCCGAGATCATTACTAAATTCCCAGTGCATCATTATGACAGATCTCAGCTCCTGTTTACCATCCCCTATCCACTGCCTCTTTATCGCAGCTGCGTGGTTTCACCACTAGGCAGTGCTGTGTGCTAACGGGGCCGATGGTTCCTCGGTGCCAGCAAACGGCAGCAAGAATGTGAATGTAGGCTTCGGAAACTGAAATGTCACAACAATAGTGAAAGCCGCTAACTGTGGCACAGGAAAATCCCCCTGGGTAATATTATTAATTTGCAGATCCATTGCAAAGTGGCTCTTTTGAGTCATAGATTAATGGTTGAGAATTTATGCTCACTCTACAGCCCCTCCAGTGTTGCCTGCTTGCTCCCCTCACCCCTGGGCCCGACTGACACCAGGGCAGAAAAGATTGAAGGAGCACCAGGCAGCTACGGCAATGCGGATTTTTTTCTCCACGGCCATTGCGTGGGCCGAAATGGAGAAACACCTCCAGCTCGCGGGTTGGCTAGGCTGGCGATTCGTGCCCCAGGGGTGCAACCGGGACGGGATAATGTGACGCGCCGCGACGGCCGATGGCACAGCGAGGACACGCTCAGCCACGAGGGAAGCGGGGGCCCACGGAATAATCCGGAATTGGGTGCGAACTGGTTTCCGTCGCACCCGGCCTCTTCTCCTGAGGCGGTCCCTCGAGGCCTAGGGCGACTTGTTCCCACCCTAAAAATGATCCTCGGGTCGGGTCACTGAGGTGTCCAACGTGTGGCCTGCGGCCTCTGTCACAGGACGGTGGGGGGGGGGGGGGGGGGGGGGGGGGGCACCCAGATTGTCACCCGCTCCTTCCGCTCTCTGGCTGGTTGCCGGCGATGGAACCCGAGGCGTTCAGCTGCGTCCCGATTCTTTTCCTCCACTTTGGGAACTCTTGGGCCAGGGATTCCCAGGCGTGGGTGGGGATGTTACCATTTTACAAGGAGGCCACAGGGCCGGAAATTGCGGGTCAGCGGGCCTGGCACTTTGCGGCTATCCTCAGCCAATCCACCTCATTTTCCTGTCAGGCCCGAAAGACAAGGCGATGAAAAGGTGGCCAATAGTCATTTGGCATTTTGTTCAGCAGGAAAGTTCCAAGAAAAGATTGCATTCCTTTGAAGCTCTCGGTGTGACTCATTGTTTAACTGGAAGCCCCTTTCCTCGGAGATCAGTTACTTCCCTTTGCTGCTTTCTCTGGCTTCCGAAGCAAAAACAAATCCCAGCGAGGCGGAGGGAGTAAGGCCCGCTCTGTCCCAGCTCGCCGACTCCATCAAGCCACATGACCGGGAGTGTTCATGTGGCCACGGAATAGGCTCCGTGGAATAAAACACGGATTGGGAGAGAACGCCAGCACCAGGGATAATCTGCGTGTAGGGAATCGGACAGGAGCCTGGGAGGGGAGGCATGTTAAACAGAACAAATACAGCAGGGATCAATATGTTTAGTGAAAGGGGGACAATATCAAAGTGTTAGTTGCAGAAAAGCTACAGGTACAAAAAACTGTTCGATCCACCTCAAATTGTAGCACTCAAGCTTTCTGTCTCAATCTGTACTGAGGGAGAGCTGTACTGTCGGACAGTCAGTACTGAGGGAGCGCTGTACTGTCGCACAGTCAGTACTGCGGGAGTGCCGCACTGTCGGACAGTCAGTACTGAGGGAGAGCCGCATTGTCGGACAGTCAGCACTGAGGGAGTGCCGCACTGTCGCACAGTCAGTACTGAGGGTGTGCTGCACTGTCGGGCAGTCAGTACTGAGGGAGCACTGCACTGTTGGACAGTCAGTACTGAGGGAGTGCCGCACTATCGGACAGTCAGTACAGAGGGAGTGCAGCACTGTCGGGCAGTCAGTACTGAGGGCGAGCCGCATTGTCGGACAGTCAGTACTGAGGGAGAGCTGTACGGTCGCACAGTCAGTACTGAGGGAGTGTCGCACTGTCGGACAGTCAGTACTGAGGGAGTGCTGCACTGTCGGACAGTCAGTACTGAGGGAGTGCCGCACTGTCGGACAGTCAGTACTGAGGGAGAGCTGTACTGTCGCACAGTCAGTATTGAGGGAGTGTCGCACTGTCGGACAGTCAGTACTGAGGGAGTGCCGCACTGTCGGACAGTCAGTACTGAGGGAGTGCCGCATTGTCGGACAGTCAATACTGAGGGAGTGCCGCACTGTCAGACAATCAGTACTGAGGGAGTGCCGCACTATCGGACAGTCAGTACAGAGGGAGTGCCGCACTGTCGGGCAGTCAGTACTGGGGGAGAGCCGCATTGTCGGACAGTCAATACTGAGTGAGTACTGCACTGTTGGACAATCAGTACTGAGGGAGTGCTGCACTGTCGGACAGTCACTACTGAGGGAGTGCCGCACTGTTGGACAGGCAGTACTGAGGGAGCACTGCACTGTCGGACAGTCAGTACTGAGGGAGTGCCGCATTGTCGGACAGTCAGTACTGAGGGAGAGCTGCACTGTCGGGCAGGCAGTACTGAGGGAGTGCCGCACTGTCGGGCAGTCAATACTGAGTGAGTACTGCACTGTTGGACAGGCAGTACTGAGGGAGCACTGCACTGTTGGACAATCAGTACTGAGGGAGTGCCGCGCTGTCGGGCAGTCAGTACTGAGGGAGTGCCGCACTGTCGGGCAGTCAATACTGAGTGAGTACTGCACTGTTGGACAGGCAGTACTGAGGGAGCACTGCACTGTTGGACAATCAGTACTGAGGGAGTGCTGCACTGTCGGATGAAACATTTATCTGAGGGTGCAATTGATCCTCTAAGGTAGGCGTGAATGATCCCGTGGCAGTACCACACACCCCTGCATGCTCACATCAATGCCGCTGATCCAGCACAAAATCTAAACTTGTTCTCACAGAATCAATGCGAAAATATTTCTGGTCAAATCAGAGGCAAAAGGTGAGCTGGTGGAGTCGGCCCTCATCTCCTGCTTTCCCACGACAAGAAGTGCGAGTCTCGGTCTTTATTTGGATAAAGCACTCATGGTATTTGTCTGGCTCTGTCTGGTGAGTGCAGACACCAGGGCACCCAGAGAGCAGCGATGTGAATGACCGCTGCAATTGAATAGCATTGCGAGAGGCGCATTCAGGAAAATAGGTTCCGACTTGCCACAAGTTGTGAAATTGAAATGAAGCGAGGGAGCATCTGGGAATAGGCAGCACAGGGCAGTCACAATTTCTTTTTCTTTAATTTAGAGGACTCAATTCTTTTCTTTTCCAATTAAGGGGCAATTTAGCGCGGCCAATCCACCTACCCTGCACATCTTTGTGTAGTGGGGGCGAAACCCACGCAAACACGGGGAGAATGTGTAAACTCCACCCGGACAGTGATCCAGGGCCGGGATTCGAACCGGGTCCGCAGCACCGTAGGCAGCAGTGCTAACCACTGTGCCACATGCCTCCCCACAGGGTATTCACAAAACAGATTCCAGCTGCTGATGGTGGGCGGGTGCGGGGGGGGTGGTGAGAATGGCAGAACTGTGGTTGCTGTGAGGGGTGGGCGGTATATCAGAGAGTGTTACAGTGAGGGGTGTGGGGTATATCAGAGAGTGTTACAGTGAGGGGTGTGGGGTATATCAGAGAGTGTTACAGTGAGGGGTGTGGGGTATATCAGAGAGTGTTACAGTGAGGGGTGTGGGGTATATCAGAGAGTGTTACAGTGAGGGGTGTGGGGTATATCAGAGAGTGTTACAGTGAGGGGTGTGAGGTATATCAGAGAGTGTTACAGTGAGAGGTGTGGGGTATATCAGAGAGTGTTACAGTGAGGGGTGTGGGGTATATCAGAGAGTGTTACAGTGAGGGGTGTGGGGTATATCAGAGAGTGTAACAGTGAGGGGTGTGGGGTGTATCAGAGAGTGTAACAGTGAGGGGTGTGGGGTATATCAGAGAGTGTTACAGTGAGGTGTGTGGGGTATATCAGAGAGTGTTACAGTGAGGGGTGTGGGGTATATCAGAGAGTGTGACAGTGAGGGGTGTGGGGTATATCAGAGAGTGTTACAGTGAGGGGTGTGGGGTATATCAGAGAGTGTAACAGTGAGGGGTGTGGGGTATATCAGAGAGTGTTACAGTGAGGGGTGTGGGGTATATCAGTGTTACAGTGAGAGGTGGGGGGTATATCAGAGAGTGTTACAGTGAGGGGTGTGGGGTATGTCAGAGAGTGTTACAGTGAGGGGTGTGGGGTATATCAGAGAGTGTAACAGTGAGGGGTGTGGGGTATATCAGAGAGTGTTACAGTGAGGGGTGTGGGGTATATCAGAGAGTGTAACAGTGAGGGGTGTGGGGGATATCAGAGAGTGTTACAGTGAAGGGTTTGGGGTATATCAGTGTTACAGTGAGGGATGTGTGGTCTCTCGGAGAGTGTTACAGTGAGGGGTGTGGGGTATATCAGAGAGTGTTACAGTGAGGGGTGTGGGGTATATCAGAGAGTGTTACAGTGAGGGGGGTATATCAGAGAGTGTTACAGTGAGGGGTGTGGGGTATATCAGAGAGTGTTACAGTGAGGGGTGTGGGGTATGTCAGAGGGTGTCACAGTGAGGGGTGTGGGGTATATCAGAGAGTGTTACAGTGAGGGGTGTGGGGTATATCTGTGTTACAGTGAGGGGTGTGGGGTACATCAGAGAGTGCTACCGTGAGGGGTGTGGGGTATATCAGAGTGTTACAGTGAGGGGTGTGGGGTATATCTGTGTTACAGTGAGGGGTGTGGGGTATATCAGAGTGTTACAGTGAGGGGTGTGGTGTATATCAGAGAGTGTTACAGTGAGGGGTGTGGGGTATATCAGAGAGTGTTACAGTGAGGGGTGTGGGGTATATCAGTGTTACAGTGAGGGATGTGGGGTCTCTCGGAGAGTGTTACAGTGAGGGGTGTGGGGTATATCAGAGAGTGTTACAGTGAGGGGTGTGGGGTATATCAGTGTTACAGTGAGGTATGTGGGGTCTCTCGGAGAGTGTTACAGTGAGGGGTGTGGGGTATATCAGAGAGTGTTACAGTGAGGGGTGTGGGGTATATCAGAGAGTGTTACAGTGAGGGGTGTGGGGTATGTCAGAGGGTGTCACAGTGAGGGGTGTGGGGTGTATCAGAGAGTGCTACAGTGAGGGGTGTGGGGTATATCAGAGAGTGTTACAGTGAGGAGTGTGGGGTATATCAGAGAGTGTTACAGTGAGGGGTGTGGGATATATCAGAGCGTGTTACAGTGAGGGGTGTGGGGTATGTCAGAGGGTGTCACAGTGAGGGGTGTGGGGTATATCAGAGTGTTACAGTGAGGGGTGTGGGGTATATCTGTGTTACAGTGAGGGGTGTGGGGTATATTAGAGAGTGTTACAGTGAGGGGTGTGTGGTATATCAGAGAGTGCTACAGTGAGGGGTGTGGGGTATATCAGAGTGTTACAGTGAGGGGTGTGGGGTATATCTGTGTTACAGTGAGGGGTGTGGGGTATATCAGAGTGTTACAGTGAGGGGCGTGGTGTATATCAGAGAGTGTTACAGTGAGGGGTGTGGGGTATATCAGAGAGTGTTACAGTGAGGGGTGTGGGGTTTTTCAGAGAGTGTTACAGTAAGGGGTGTGGGGTATATCAGAGAGTGTTACAGTGAGGGGTGTGGGGTATATCAGAGAGTGTTACAGTGAGGGGTGTGGGGTATATCAGAGAGTGTTACAATGAGAGGTGTGGGGTATATCAGAGAGTGTTACAGTGAGGGGTGTGGGGGATTTCAGAGAGTGTTACAGTGAGGGGTTTGGGGTATATCAGAGAGTGTTACAGTGAGGGATGTGGGGTATATCAGAGAGTGTTACAGTGAGGGGTGTGGGGTATATCAGAGAGTGTTACAGTGAGGGATGTGGGGTATATCAGAGAGTGTTACAGTGAGGGGTGTGGGGTATATCAGAGAGTGTTACAGTGAGGGGTGTGGGGTATACCAGAGAGAGTTACAGTGAGGGGTGTGGGGTATATCAGAGAGTGTTACAGTGAGGGGTGTGGGGTATATCAGAGAGTGTTACAGTGAGGGGTGTGGGGTATATCAGAGAGTGTTACAGTGAGGGGTGTGGGGTATATCAGAGAGCGTTACAGTGAGGGGTGTGGGGTATATCAGAGAGTGTTACAGTGAGGGGTGTGGGGTATATCAGAGAGTGTTACAGTGAGGGGTGTGGGGTATATCAGAGAGTGTTACAGTGAGTGGTGTGGGGTATATCAGAGAGTGTTACAGTGAGGGGTGTGGGGTATATCAGAGAGTGGTACAGTGAGGGGTGTGGGGTATATCAGAGGGTGTTACAGTGAGGGGTGTGGGGTATATCAGAGAGTGTTACAGTGAGGGGTGTGGGGTATATCAGAGAGTGTTACAGTGAGGGGTGTGGGGTATATCAGAGAGTGTTACAGTGAGGGGTGTGGGGTATATCAGAGAGTGTTACAGTGAGGGGTGTGGGGTATATCAGAGGGTGTTACAGTGAGGGGTGTGGGGTATATCAGAGAGTGTTACAGTGAGGGGTGTGGGGTATATCAGAGAGTGTTACAGTGAGGGGTGTGGGGTATATCAGAGAGTGTTACAGTGAGGGGAGTGGGGTATATCAGAGAGTGTCACAATGAGGGGTGTGGGGTATATCAGAGAGTGTTCCAGTGAGGGGTGTGGGGTATATCAGAGAGTGTTACAGTGAGGAGTGTGGGGTATATCAGAGAGTGTTACAGTGAGGGGAGTGGGGTATATCAGAGAGTGTCACAATGAGGGGTGTGGGGTATATCAGAGAGTGTCACAATGAGGGGTGTGGGGTATATCAGAGAGTGTTCCAGTGAGGGGTGTGGGGTATATCAGAGTTTCTGTGTAGTCTGCGCTCAGTTTTGGTGATCTGGTTGGAGCCCCTCCAATCTATCTCTCATCAAGTGCGTTATTGCTGTGTGACACAGACAGATCCGTCACGATATTTATTTTTGCCTGATTCTCGTCTGTTTGTTTTTTCATGTTCCATTTACAGAGTTTTCAATGGCATTGAGTTTGACATCTGTCGGTGGGAGTAAAGCTTCTCGGGAGCATTAAATAACGTGCAAAGCAAACAGACGCCACATCGAGCTTGGCTGCCCACACATGGGGTGAAGTTCACTCTGTCGCTCGCCTCCCATCTGTAAATCTGACAGTGATCGTCTGTTGGACAGGCTACAGGCAGACAGCCGTTCACAATATACTTAATCAGGTCGGCGTTAACCCCGTCATTTCCCGAAGGATGTCTGCATCCAGCCTCCCTTCGATCAGAACAGCTCCGCAGTAACTAAATGGAACAGCTCGTACTTTTGGCAGATGATGTGTTCCCCGGGAACTTTTTCAAGCACTATTTGACAGTCAAATATGGAGAGGTTAGGGCAGATCACAGAACAGAATCACAGAATTGTTACGGGCGCAGAAGGAGGCCATTCGGCCAACCCTGCCTGCACTGGTCCTCTCTGAACGGGCATCATGAATTAGCACCGCTCCCCTGCCTTGTTCCCCGCATCACTATACCACTGAGGTGTCACATGACCGGCTCAGCGAGGACTAAATATAACCCCACATATATTACCAGCTCTCCATGTAATCTCCAGCAATCATAACAATATCCCACTGGCCCTCTATTTGTCGACAAGTAACTGGTTAGAAACCATGGTGACCTCACTTTTTACGACTTCTTAATTACAACTTTAATAGACACAGAGTCTGGATACCTTAAGCTAGCGGTTAGCGCTGCTGCCTCACAACTCCAGGGTCCCAGGTTCAATTCCGGCCTCGGGTGACTGCGTGGGGTTTTTGCACGTCCTCCCCGTGTCTGCGTGGGTTTCCTCCGAGTGCTCCGGTTTCCTCCCACAGTCCAAAGATGTGCAGGTTAGGTGGATTGGCCGTGATAAATTTCCCCTTAGTGTCCAAAAGGTTAGGTCGGGTAATTGGGTTACGGGGCTCGAGTGGAAACCTGGGCTTAAATAGGGTGCTCTTTCCAAGGGCCGGTGCACACCTGATGGGCTGAATGGCGTCCTCCTGCACTGTAACTTCAATGATTCTTTGATTGCTGCAACAAATATATATCTTAACCCAGGTTTTCATAACATTATTGCAACAGGTATAAAATATAATATGTAACAATTTCTACACTCATCACGTACCACTGTGACCGACTATAACCAGGCGTGGAGAAGAAGTCAGAATTAGATGAGCGAATGTGTGAAGATTGTGGGGATGGAAGAAGGTTATAGAGATCGGGAGAGGTGAGGCTACCAAGGGGTTTGAAAACAAGGGTGAAAATTTTAAAATCATGGCTTCAGCAGCACGTGAATATAGGTCAGCGAGGGCAGGCACGACGGAGGGTCAAGATTTGGTGCAAGTCGGAACATGGAGACCAGAGTTTTGCATGACCGCAGGATTGCGGAGGGTTCTGTTTTTAATCGCTCATGGGGTGTGGGCATCGCAAACTGCGCCTGCAATTATTGCCCATCCCCTAATTGCCTTTGAGGGGGCCATTAAGAGTCAACCACATTGCTGTGGGTCTGGAGCCACACGTGGGTGGCACGGTAGCACAGTGGTTAGCACTGTTGCTTCACAGCACCAGGGTTCCAGATTCGATTCCTGCTTGGGTTTGCGCGGAGTCTGCACGTTCTCCCCGTGGTCTGCGTGGGTTTCCTCCGGGTGCTCCGGTTTCCTCCCACAAGTCCCGAAAGACGTGCTTGTTAGGTGAATTGGACATTCTGAATTCTCCCTCCGTGTACCCGAACAGGCGCCGGAATGTGGCGACGAGGGGCTTTTCACAGTAACTTCATTGCAGTGTTAATGTAAGCCTACTTGTGACAATAATAAAGATTATTATTATGACATATAGACCTGACCACGTATGGACGACAGATTTCCTTACCTAAAGGACATTAGAGAACCGGATGACCTTTTACTACAATTGACAATAGTTTCAGGGTCATCATTAGACTTTTAAGTCCAGATTTTATTTTTATTGAATTCAAATTTCACAATCTGCAATGGCGGGATTTGAAACTGGCTCCCCAGAGCTTTACTCTGGGTCTCTGATTTCCAAGTCCAGTGATAATACCACTATGCCACTGCCTCCCCTAAATGGTGAGAATGGGGAAGGGGCCAAACGGGGGTGCGGTGGGGAAATCACGCCCAGAGGCGACAACGGCACGACATGGAGTTGGGAGTAGTTGGGGGATTATTGGCGAGGTTTCCAAGAGTTTCCAAGAGTGATTAGTTATGGTTTGTGGCAAATTGATCGGTTTCTCGGGTGCCATACAATATTCTTCATTGCCCCTCTTGTAAACTCACCTTTGCACTATATCCCTCAATGTGACCTGGCGATCTGAGTCAGGTGGTCAGTCGGGGGGTAGGAAGGGAGGATGGGGTATGTCTAAAGTTTGGCAGGTGGATTTCTGTGACCCTGAAAATTGGGAGATGGATATGGAGAGGCTGGCTCATAATAATTGCAAGTACCTGCACGGCAGGGACTCAAACACTTGTCTGTGAGCACTAAAACAGTCTTGAACTTGCTGTGAGCACGGTTGAAGCTAACTGATTTGGCATCATTCCACCTCCTTTGAGCACCAATGATGTTGGCCGAGCGCTCGCAGGCAAACTAATGTGTGGTTTCAGTGTTGCGTCAATTCGTTTTGGGTGAGTGATTTCACTTGATCACTTTCGGATGTCAAATGATGACTGGCAGCGACCCTCGGCCTGCGGAGCATCACCCTGAGCGCAGGTTCGGACTGCCGCGTGCAGAGTCCTGTCAAGGTTTCCAGGTAAGGAAACCTTCGAATCCCCCAACCCCGCCTTCGCTCCACCTGTGCTCTTGAAACTCCTCTCGCAAAACCCTATCACCGGCCCGTTTATTTTGGGAACTTAGGGCAGCGTAGGCTCGATGGGCCGAACGGCCTCATTCTGCACGGCAGGGATTCTGCGATTCCCTAATCTTCCTTGTGTTACGGGCCAGGGTTTAGAGAACCCCAAAGTGTATCATGGAGTTCACCTGACCCACAACTTTTAATAGATTGTGGTGTGGGGAGCACACGGCCCACTCTACAGGTGTGGTACAGCAGAAATGGAAAAGTATTTTTTAAAGCAAAACAATGTTTATTCTATGAACTCAAGTTAACCTTTCTAAAACAAACAGTGAACATCTTTGCAACCAGTAAATCAAATACACCACCCAAAGAATACAGCACTAAGTGATCTGTATGCTGTTCTTTTACACCCAAAAGACTTAACAAACCTTTAAACAGAAGTACATCAGGGTTTACAGTCACTCCTGAAAACATTTATAATTCTGAATTCACCAAATGATCAAGAGATAGTCCTTCATGGCAGAGAGCTCAACAGTACACCTGCTTTGGCTGACTTCAGCTGCAACACACTGAAAAATGAAACCAAAAAGACAGACACACCCAAGCTTTTCTCAAAGTGAAACTAAAATGCAGAACCAGAGCTCAGCTCCACCCACACTCTGACATCACTGCAGTAACATGAGCAGCCAAACATTTCTTAAAGCGACATTCTCATGACACTTGGTAATTAGAACGCATCTTTTGGTGAAAAGTTCCCTCCTCTTTGCCCTTCTTGGTGCCAACTACATTGTTTTTAACTTGGAGTTTCAACCCTTTTGAGTCCGTTTTGTTCATGTCCGACATCATCCTACGACCTCTGGCGCAGGTCTTCACCCGGAGTCAGCGCTGTGAAAACAGTTGCATTTCTATAGCGCCGTTCACAGCCTCAGGATGTCCCGAACTGCCTTTTGCGGCCAATCAAATCCTTTTGTTGTCGATGTTGTAATTTGGGAAACATTGCAGCCAATCTTCGCACAATAAGTTCCCATGAACATCAATGTGAGAATGGTCAGGTAATCTGCTTTTTTTGGTGTTGACGGAGGGATAAGTACTATGCAGGCCGCCAGGGAGAATGCCCCTTTTCTTCTTCAAAATAGTGGCATGGCATTGTTTACGTCCACCCTGAGGATGGGTTAAGATAAAACCAACTCTGTTTAATGTCTCTTCTAACGTATGGCATCTCCAAGGGTAAAGTGAAGTCTCCATAGTCCTAGGTGACCATAGGATGCTTTTCCCCTTGGAGGGAGGAGAGCTGACCGGTGGTGATTTAACCTGAGGGTCACCACACCTCAGGCGAGGGGCAAGATTGAGAAGGCCGGGCCTTCATGAACCACCTCAGCCGGTACGGGAGTTGAACCCGCGAGGTTGGTCTCGCTCCACGTCACGAACCAGCCGTCCAGCCCACTGAGCTAAACCGGCCCCCTTTAGCTTTGTTCACATCTCCAAGAGTGTTGTCGGTGTCTCAGTCCCGATTATTCCATTCATGCTCCTAGATTGGGGCTCCAACCCACAACCGCCCTCGTGTCTGAGAATCTAGAACTAGAGAGGGGGGTCACTGTTTAAAGGTAAGCGGTCGCTCTTTGAGAACCATAGAATCCCTAACATGCAGAAGGAGGCCATTCGGCCCATCAAGTCAGCACCGGCCCTCTGAAAGAGCACCCTACCCAGGCCCACTCCCCTGCCCTACCCCCGTAACACCACAACCCCGCACATCTTTGGACTGAGGGAGGAAACCAGAGCACCCGGAGGGAACCCACGCAGGCACGGGGGAGAACGTGCAAACTCCGCACAGACAGTCACCTGAGGCCGGATTCGAACCCGGGGCCCTGGCGCTGTGAGGCAGCAGTGCTAACCACTGTGCCGCCAGGCGATGAGGAGAAACTTTTTCCCTCAGAGGGCCGTGAGTCTCTGGAACTCTCTTCCTCGAAAGGCAGTGGAAGCAGAGTCTTTGGCTGTTTTTAATGCAAAGGTGGATAGAATCTTGATTGACGAGGGGGGTGAAAGGTTATCTGGGGGTCGACTGGAAAGTGGGGTTGAGGTTGCAATCGGATCAGCCACGATATTATTGAATGGCAGAGCAGGTTCGAGGGGCCCAGGGCCTACTCCCACACCTAATCCGCATGTTTGTACATATGGATGCTCGTATGGCCCATAACCATCCGACACTTCAGCAAGGGGACCCACCAAAGTGAGTCAGGGCTGTCACTTCATTGACAGTGCAGTTTTACACTGATTCTCACACCTAGCCAGTCTGAAATGCAGTCCCATGATGAACAGCACACAGCACGTGGACAGAGTGGCAGTCGCGGTGGTGGGTGGTAGAATAGGAGGCACTGAAGGGTACAGAGTAAATGGGGAGGGCACATCAATCTTAATTAGAGTAACAAGTAGGCTGACATTAACACTGCAATGAGGTTACTGTGAAAATCCCCTCGTCGCCACATTCCAGCGCCTGCTCGGGCACACTGAGGGAGAATTCAGAGAGTCCGGTTTACCTAACAAGCACGTCTTTCGGGACTTGTGGGAGGAAACCGGAGCACCCGGAGGAAACCCACGCAGACACGGGGGAGAACGTGCAGACTCCACACAGGCAGTGACCCAAGCCGGGAATCGAACCTGGGACCCTGATGCTGTGAAGCAACAGTGGTAACCACTGTGCTACCGTGCCGCCCCACAGAGGCAGGATAAAGCAGGAACCTGGCAGGAGGCGGAGCAGCAAAGATGGAGAAGGTTTGTGTTTCTTGCGAGAGAGTTGTTGCATTGCAGGCAGAGGCTAACAGATACCTGAATTTAATGGTGTGTCACAGCGAGAATTTCCTCCCGGATCAGATTACTTCATTCAAGTCCCTGTCCCCTTTCTCGTCAGGACAGAGATTCAGCAATGAAACATCTCAGATGATTAGAAACGGACATACAAATCACAGGTGGCACAGCGGGTATCACTGCTGCCTCACAGACCCAGGGGGCCAGTTCAATTCCGGCCTTGGGTCACTGTCTGTGCGGAGTCTGCACATCCTCCCTGTGCCTGCGTGGGTTTCCTTTGGGTGCTCCGGTTTCCTCCCACAGTCCAAAGTTGCGCAGGTTAGGTGGATTGGCCATGCTAAATTCACCATGACTGTCCAACGATGTGCAGTGCTATGGGCAAGGCTTTTCAGAACCCCAAAATGTATCAGGGAGTTCAACCAGTCTCTCCCTTTAATGTATTTGTTGCTTTTCCGAGCACACGGCTTGTTCCCTAGGTGTGGGATTACAATTATGGACACCTGGGTTTTTAAACACAAAACACTGTTTATTCCATGAACTCAACTTAACATCTTAAACAAACATTGGATCTTAACACCCCTTACTTCAAAGATAACTCAGAAAATATTGCAACAGTAAATAACTCCTTAAAATGTTTCTTCAAACTTCCAAGAGACTTAACACCTTTAAACAGTATCACATCAGGTTAAAGGATATATATTTTTTCTGTAGAATGGCAGAGATATATTAGCTCGAGTGACTTCAGCTCCAGCACCTTGCTTTCTTCGTGCAGCTCTCTGGAAACACACAGACACACCCGCGCTGCTTTCTCAAATCTGGCTTTCTCCCTTCAAGCAGATCACAGCAAAGCAGAACTTCGCAAGCTGCTGTCTCAAACTGGCTTTCTACTTTTAAACCGCTCTCAGCAAAACCAGCCAGGCACTTTTAAGCTGCTCTCAGCAAAACCAGCCAGGCACATTTCAAATTGCAAAACCAAACTGCCAAAATGGCTGAACTGAGCTGAGCTCCACCCACTCTATGACATCACTGTTTTCTTAAAGGTACATTGCTTAAACATCCAGTTCTTAAAGTCACTCTCGCATGACAGTAGGTTAAGTGGGGTTACCGGGTTATGGCGGGTGAGTCGGCTCTTTCAGAGGGGCGGTGCAGACTGGATGGGCCGAATGGCTTCTATCTATGCAGTAGGGATTCTGTGATATCAGATAGCTGCTTAGGCCCAGCTGTGGAGGTAGAGTTAATAGCTACAAAAATGGACAGATGGAGTGTCAAGGTAACGAGCTTTCATATATCCAGAATATTCTGGAACATTCCTGTCGCTCTCTAGCTGAAGATCTTCTCACTTGGGACAGATTTACCTCCAGACTCTTCCAGTCTCTATTCAATCAGCCATCCAGCTTCAACAGTTTATTGTTCTAGAGGATAGAGGTATGCAGATTTTCCTGAGGGAAACAAGGATTCATTATCTTCGCTTAGTCAATGGTCTCATGCCTATATCATGTGACGACCAGGTACGTCTGAAATAGGAACAGATTATTCGAGAGATTCCCCTCTGCTAATCCTTTACTTTGGCTGGGGTTTTCGGGCCCTATCATGCTGGGACCCGCTGCTGGAGGTTTGGCGGCCAGGCCCAAAGCCCATTGACTTTCAGCAGGACTGGGCCCTCCCATTCCCGGAAACCTCCGCTCTCTGATCCGATTGGCAGCATCTGTGGTGAGAGAAAGAGACACAGAGACACTTCAGTTCATGATCTGATGTCAGAATGGACCTAGTGTTTGTTTTATTAAGCACACTGCCTCAATAACCATTCCCAGGACAGGTACAGCACGGGGTTAGACACAGAGTAAAGCTCCCTCTACACTGTCCCCATCAAACACTCCCAGGACAGGTACAGCACGGGGTTAGATACAGAGTAAAGCTCCCTCTATACTGTCCCCATCAAACACTCTCAGGACAGGTACAGCACGGGGTTAGATACAGAGTGAAGCTCCCTTTACACTGTCCCCATCAAACATTCCCAGGCCAGGAACAGCACGGGGTTAGATACAGAGTAAATCTCCCTCTACACTGTCCCCATCAAACACTCTCAGGACAGGTACAGCACGGGGTTAGATACAGTGTAAAGCTCCCTCTGCACTGTCCCCATCAAACACTCCCAGGCCAGGAACAGCATGGGGTTAGATACAGAGTAAAGCTCCCTCTACACTGTCCCATCAAACACTCCCAGGACAGGTACAGTACGGGGTTAGATACAGAGTAAAGCTCCCTCTACACTGTCCCCATCAAACACTGCCAGGACAGGTACAGCACGGGGCTAGATACAGAGTAAATCTCCCTCTACACTGTCCCCATCAAACACTCTCAGGACAGGTACAGCACGGGGTTAGATACAGAGTAAAGCTCCCTCTGCACTGTCCCATCAAACACTCCCAGGACAGGTACAGCACGGGGTTAGATACAGAGTAAAGCTCCCTCGACACTGTCCCCATCAAACACTCCCAGGACAGGTACAGCACGGGGTTAGATACAGAGTAAAGCTCCCTCTACACTGTCCCCATCAAACACTCCCAGGGCAGGTACAGCACGGGGTTAGATACAGAGTAAATCTCCCTCTACACTGTCCCCATCAAACACTCCCAGGGCAGGTACAGCACGGGGTTAGATACAGAGTAAATCTCCCTCTACACTGTCCCCATCAAACACTCCCAGGACAGGTACAGCACGGGGTTAGATACAGAGTAAAGCTCCCTCTGCACTGTCCCATCAAACACTCCCAGGACAGGTACAGCACGGGGTTAGATACAGAGTAAAGCTCCCTCGACACTGTCCCCATCAAACACTCCCAGGACAGGTACAGCACGGGGTTAGATACAGAATAAAGCTCCCTCTACACTGTCCCCATCAAACACTCCCAGGGCAGGTACAGCACGGGGTTAGATACAGAGTAAAGCTCCCTCTACACTGTCCCCATTAAACACTCCCAGGACAGGTACAGCACGGGGCTAGATACAGAGTAAATCTCCCTCTACACTGTCCCCATCAAACACTCCCAGGACAGGTACAGCACGGGGTTAGATACAGAGTAAAGCTCCCTCGACACTGTCCCCATTAAACACTCTCAGGACAGGTACAGCACGGGGTTAGATACAGAGTAAAGCTCCCTCGACACTGTCCCCATTAAACACTCTCAGGACAGGTACAGTACGGGGTTAGATACAGAGTAAAGCTCCCTCGACACTGTCCCCATCAAACACTCCCAGGACAGGTACAGCACGGGGTTAGATACAGAGTAAAGCTCCCTCGACACTGTCCCCATCAAACGCTCCCAGGGCAGGTACAGCACGGGGTTAGATACAGAGTAAAGCTCCCTCGACACTGTCCCCATCAAACACTCCCAGGACAGGTACAGCACGGGGTTAGATACAGAGTAAAGCTCCCTCGACACTGTCCCCATTAAACACTCTCAGGACAGGTACAGCACGGGGTTAGATACAGAGTAAAGCTCCCTCTCCACTGTCCCCATCAAACACTCCCAGGACAGGTACAGCACGGGGCTAGATACAGAGTAAATCTCCCTCTACACTGTCCCATGAAACGCCCTGGGGTATGTTGAGCATGGATCAGTTGCAGAGTAACGATTTCCATGCAATATGCATTTAGGACTCCCAAAAATAGACAAATGGGAAGATTTGCATTTCAAGATCACCGGATTTCATAAATTTCTTTCCAACCAATGATGTACCAATTCTCAGTAAGATCCCACAGGCAGCAATGCAACAAGCGATAATCTTTGTTGATGAAATTGGTTGCGGCATAAATATTGGGAAAGAGTTCGGGGTTTATTCCCACGTCCGGGTTCATTCAGCTGGGATCTTTCGCATTCACACGAGGAGGCAGCTGGGGTCCTTGGCTTAACGTCACATTCTAATGGCGACATCATCACTAGTGCCATCGCAAGAACTGCAAGGAACATCGGTGAAAACAAAAAGAGAGAAAGACGAGGGGGGTGGGGAAAAGAAGAGTGTGATGGAAGCGGAGGAGGAAAGAGTGGCGGTCAAAGATGGAAGGTAATAGAGAAAGAAAATAAAAGTTAAAGGGAGAGGTAGAAAGAAGGGAAAAAGCGCCCCCCTGCCCCCACCCACCCCGCCGTTTGAATACTCTTGTTCTCCCTTTCCCTTGCTCAGTCGTAGATTGCACTGCCGCCCGTGTTCCGTTCTGCTGACCCAAAAAATTAGACTGGGGACTCTTACATTGAGCACGGTTCGGGGACACACTGTCCCGGCCTGCTCGAGAGTACAGCAACAACAAAAAGACAGCGCTCGTCCCCGCAGAGCCATCCAACTCTCCAAAGGCTGTATTTTCAACAACGTAACAATGAGACCTGCTTCATTCAGGCAAAAGGAGTTGGACTTTCATTGTGATGGGCGGACACAATTGATGAGGCCATTTCCTGTGCTGCTTCCTGACCCTGAGTCTATTTGCAGGGCCTAGTCAATAGAAGTGTGCCTACTCCCGGAGAGGAAAGTTTCCCCTCTGCAGAAAGACCCCAAAACCTAATGGTCCCCAGCCGCTGCTGTGACTCATTAACCTGTCAGTGGTCTGGACAATTGAGGTCAGTTTGGGGAGCCTCCGTGTCTGAGCCCTGTTGAGCACAACAGACATCAGGTCTGCCTCACGTTGGCATGGCCAGCCTTTTGTTTTAGTAACCTAGGCCTGGATGCTAACAGAGGCAGTTCTGCTGTTCCTCTCTGATGATCTGCGATGCGCGCTCCTGATCGTATCCCAGCCCCTCATAGCCGAATCGGACTCCTTGACCTCCGAACATTGGAAAGTGACTGGAATTTTTATTCCTTTTTAAAATAAATTCAGAGTACCCAATTATATTTCTCCAAATAAGGGGCAATTTAGCGTGGCCAATCCACCTACCCTGCACATCTTTTTGGGTTGTGGGGGTGAGACCCACGCGGACACGGGGAGAATGTGCAAACTCCGCATGGACAGTGACCTGGGGCTGGGATCAAACCCGGATCCTCAGCGCCGTGATTTTTATTCTTAAGCATGTGCGTCAAGGTAAAGGAGGTAAACTGCATTGTGGGGGGTCTGGTTAGTAATCCAGGGACCAGGTTGTTGCTCTGTGCCAGGGGATCAAATCCCATCACGGGATTTAAATTCAACTCCTAAAATCTGGAGTTATAACGCTCGTCTCTAAGGGTCAGCATGAAATGTTCATTGATTGTAGTTTGAAAACTCATCTGGTTCAGTAATGTCCTTTAGGGAAGGAAATCTGCCGTCCTTACCCGGCCTGGCCTACATGTGACTCCAGACCCACAGCAATGTGGCATACTCTTAAATGCCCTCTGAAAATATCCTGGCAAGTCACTCAATTGGTTTACTGGCAGAAGGCAGAGAGTGGGGATAAAGGGGTCTTTTTCAGGATGGCAGCTGATGACTGGTGGTGTGCCTCAGGGGTCAGTGTTGACACCACGACTATTCAAGATACACATTAACGATCTGGAAGAAGGAACTGAGGGCATTGTTGCTAAGTTTTCAGATGACACAAAGGTCTGTATAGGGGCAGGTGGCATTGAGGAAGCAGGTGGGCTGCAGAAGGACTTGGACAGGCTGGGAGAGCGGGCAATGAAGTGGCAGATGGAATACAATGTGGAAAAGTGAGGTTATGCTCTTTGATCGGAAGAATAGTGGCGTGGACTATTTTCTAAATGGGAAAAGGCTTCTGAAATCAGAAGCACAAAGGGACTCAGGAGTCCTGGTTCAAGATTCTCTTAAGGTTAACGTGTAGGTTCAGTCGGCAGTTAGGAAGACAAATGCAATGTTAGCATTCATGTCGAGAGGGCTAGAATACAAGACCAGGGATGTACTTCTGAGGCTATTTCAGGCTCTGGTCAGACCCCATGTGGAGCATTGTGAGCAGTTTTGGGCCCCATATCTAAGGATGGAAGTGCTGGCCTTGGAAAGAGTCCAGAGGAGGTTCACAAGAATGATCCTTGGGATGAAGAGCTTGTCGTATGAAGAACGGTTGAGGACTCTGGGTCTGTACTCGGAGTTTAGAAGGACTTTAGAAGGATATGGGGGGGATCTCATTGAAACGTGCAGGATACTGGGAGGCCTGCATAGAGTGGACGTGGAGAGGATGTTTCCACTAGTAGGAGAAACTAGAACCCGAGGGCACAGCCTCAGACTGAAGGGACGATCCTTTAAAACAGAGGGTGGCGAATCTGTGGAACTCTTTGCCGCAGAAGGCTGTGGAGGCCAAATCACTGAGTGTCTTTAAGACAGAGATAGATAGGTTCTTGAATAATAAGAGGATCAGGGGTTATAGTGAGAAGGCAGGAGAATGGGGATGAGAAAAATATCAGCCATGATTGAATGGTGGAGCAGACTGGATGGGCCGAACGGCCTAAGTTCTGCTCCTATGCCTTATGACCGTATGTGCTCAAGAACTGGGAACATTACACCCAAAAACTTAAAAAGACTTACAGAAGAAGAAGACGGCACACAATAATCCCAGTGCTGAGGGGAATTCAGCTCACTCTGACAGCACAAGTTCTACTCTCGTCGAGAGCCTTACTGGAGCAGTCAGCCACTCGCACATTCGAGGCGGCAAAAGACAACGAGAAATTCAAAGAGAGGACCGGGGACAACCAGGCCCAAATTAACAATCCATGGTCTTCCACAGAGAAAGCAAAAAGGCAGCAAGAATAAGAGCCAAGAATGAGGAAATGACCCCCCTGCCCGCCCGCCAACCCCGTTACACTGCCCCAAGACTACGGACAAAAGACCATCAACATCGACACCGTCCCCCACCCCACAAACCCCTGTAGGGCAGAAAGCAACCCCAGGGTCAAGACCCAGCACTTAAGAGGAAAATAGTCTGATTGGGGAGGGGGAACTCACACCACTTCGGGAGGGTTGTCAGAGTGATCACCACACTGGGGGGGGGCGGGGGGGGGGGGGCGCCTGGGAGGGAGGGTCCCAACCACACCCCCCCCCCCACCCACCCCCGGATCAGCGGCAGACCCACCCTCGCCCACAACCACCGGGAAACCGCGAGGATAGTAAAATGGCGGCATTGCCAGACCTGGGGTAGTTTAGGTCAGTGAGCAGAGGGGCGATGGTGGAGCGAATCTTGGTGGGGGTTAAGATATGGACACCAGGGTTCTGGGGGAGCTCAGATTTCTGGAGGCTGGGAAATGGGAGGCCAGCCAGGGAAGGTATTGATAGAGTCAAGTCTAGGCGTAACGGAAGGACGGGTGAACGCTTCAGTGAGTGATGAGATGAGACCAGTTCAGAGTTGGTTGATATTCCAATAGCAGAGGTTCGCATGTTTAAAGCCTTCTGGATTCAACACTGAGTTCAACAACCTTAGACTGTGACCATTCCACTCCATCTTGGTCCCCTTCTAGGTTTTTAATTCCTTGGTTTGTCCCAATACAACCCCCACCCCCCCCCCCCCCCCCCGCCCTGCCCCAACATTCCCCCCTCCCGACCCCTACTTGTCTCATTTTGCTTTCGCCAAACACTGATCTTTGTTCTCCTGTTAACACATTCTGTTATCTCACCTTGCTACAGTGGCACAGTGGGTTAGCACTGCTGCTTCACAGCGCCGGGGATACTGGGTTCCATTCCGGCCTCAGGTGGAGTCTGCACCTTCTCCCCGTGTCTGCGTGGGTTTCCTCCGGGTGCTCCGGTTTCCTCCCACAGTCCAAAGACGTGCAGGTTAGGTGGGTTGGCCACGCTAAATTGCCCCTTAGTGCGCAAAGATTAGGTGGGGTAATCGGGTTATGGGGATAGGGCGGGGGAGTGGGCCTCGGTGGGGTGCTCTTTCAGAGAGTCGATGTGGACTCGAATGCCCTCCTTCTGCACTGTAGGAATTCTATGGTTCTATTCCATTATATGCCACTATTAGCACTTCCTCAGTCCTGAATGCTACCATTAAAACCCAGTTTGTCTTGTGAACCATGGCTTCTTTGTCAATCTCTCCTGATCCCCGACCTATCCCTGACCTTCTATTCTGCTCCACAATGACCCTCACCACCCCCCCCCCCCCCCACCCCGCCCAAAACTATCACATCTCTATCCCTCTTCAGCTCTGAAGAAGAGCCATACAGACTCAAAACGTTAACTCTGTTTCTCTCTCCACAGATCCTGCCACCTGCTGGGTTCATCCAGCATTTCTGTTTTTATTTCAGGTTTCCAGCCTGTGCAGTATTTTGCTTTGATGATTGAAAGGTCGGCCCTCTTGGCCGTCGGATGGTTCAGTAATTGCAAACTCATTTTGTCGGATGCTCACATGCTTCGGGTCAAACCCATCAGCGAGGAATGGCCTGGGGCAGCGCAAACTGTTGCCGGGGATGACGTCATCAGCCAGGAAGAGGGGGTTAGGAGCTGGGATCAAAACCCCGGCCTCAGCCTCCTCAATACTCAATTGGAAGGGATTGCTGCTCATCCAATCCTGAGTGCCGGAGAAGCAGTCGGACAAGTCAGGAAGAGAGCAGGGCAATCTGGGAGGCGAGGGGAAATGTTCGACGTAACTGTAATTGCTTGACGGTAATGAAAAACATCATGACAGCTTGTTAACCAGACCAAAATACTCGTTGGGTCAAAACAACGCCACAAATCAGTCCCAGGTGCCTCAGTACTGCACATTTGCATGCCTGGCGGTGGATCTATTGAGTCAGCAAAAGCAGTTAAATAAACTCCATCCCAATCGTAACAGAGATGAAACAAATACATTTTAAAATTAATGCACGGGATGAGGGCGCCGCGAGCTAGGCCGGCATTTATTACCCATCCCTAATTGCCCCTCGAGAGGGTGGTGGTGAGCCGCCTTCTTGAGCCGCTGCAGTCCATGTAGGTACACCCACAGTGCTGTTAGAGAGGGATATATTTCGAAGTCGGGATGGTGACTGACCGAGAGGGGATCTTCTTGGTGGTGGTGTTCCCACACGAGTATAAATATTGTCATAAAAACAAAATTGACGGGAAGGTCCAATAGGTTAGCCGTGGAGCGAAACCGTTAGCATTGCAATTGGATGATTTTTCAACAAAATGTGAAAGAAAATTCTGAATGCGGAGAAGAATTGTTTTTCTATCAGGTGGCACGGTGGTTAGCACTGCTGCCTCGCGGCGCTGGGGACCCGGGTTCGATCTTGGCCTTAGGTGACTGTCTGTGTGGAGTTTGCACGTTCTCCCCGTGTCTGCGTGGGGTTCCTCCGGGAGCTCCAGTTTCCGCCCACAGTCCAAAGATGTGCAGGTTAGGTAAGGTTACGGGGATAGGGCGGGGTAGCGGGCCTAGGTAGGGTGCTCTTTCAGAGAGTCGGTGCAAACTCGATGGCCTGAATAGCCCTGTTCTGCAGTGTAGGGATTCTATGATTCTGTGCATTCTGCATCAGAAGGAAAAAGGTAGATATTCTTGTTATTCTGTTTGATAAGGGAAGGGTGTGTCCGCGGTAGAAGGTTCCGGGTTTAAGTTCAACTCCAGGACACAATTTCCAGACGGATACTCCAGTGCAGCATTGAGGGGGTGCTGCAGTGTTGGAGATGCCATCTTGCAGACGTGATGGCAAACCAATTTCCAGTCCGTTCTCTCAGGCAGTGTAAGGGACTCCATGGCTCTATTCGAAGACGAGCCGGGGAGTGTTGCAGGGAAAATGGTCCCCCGAGCTGGGGGTTTCTGCAATGAGGTAGAATCTCTTCACTCGGTTTGTGGTAAAACTTTGGAAACCTTTGCCCCCGAGGCCCGTGGAGGCTCATTCGTTGAGTACGTCCAAGACTGAGAGCGATAGATTTCTAAATATCAAACACAGCAAGGAGACGCGGGGATAGTGCAGGAGGATGGTGTTGAAATTGGAAGATCAGCCGTGATGTCATTGGATGGCGGAACAGCCACAAAGGGCTGAATGGCCGACTGTGACTCTTATTTCTTATGTGCTTGCGCTATCCCTCGTGTCCTGGTCAATATTTATTCCTCAACTGAGAAGAAAACTCGACACTCTGGTCGTTATCTCTTTGCTGCCTGCGGGAGCTTGCTGTGCACTATTTCTCTCTCTGCTTCCCACGCTACCCGAGTAACTGCACTTCTAAAGTATCTTGTGGGCTGCAAAGCACTCGGAGACACGGTGGTGCAGTGGTCAGCACTGTTACCTCACAGCGCCAGGGACCCGGCTTCGATTCTGGTCTGGGGTGACTGTCTGCGTGGAGTTTGCACGTTTACACGTTTGCTGACCAAGACAATGGGAACCCGCCGCTGGGGAAGGAGTGGGGCGGGGGGGAGGAGATGACCCTCGGCGGAACCGGAAGATCTCACTGGCAGGAAGGACAGGAAGACTCCCCCGCCTAGAAAGTGAGCCGGACATGGGGGGAGATATTTTGCGAAGGCAGAGGTATTTCAGAAGTCTTGGAAATGAGGCTGTTCTGCGCAGTTGGGCGGCGATTTTGAGCTCTCTCTTTCTCTGTCCGGCACGGGATCAAATTCCGGAGAGAAGCAGAAAACCGTGATCCTGGCCGGCATGGTTGGTATTTGGAATCTTCCTGTTCCCGCCCACCCCCGCCTCCCTCACCAGTGGAGGGGCACGGGCCCATGTGCCGCAAGCCCGAGAACCTGATTTTAATACATTAGCACGTCATTAGCTGGAACTCACTCCACACCTTCCCGCACTTAAGGAATCCTGACCCTCTGCCAGCGTGATGTAACGTCAGCATCACTCACACCAAGTCTGGCCAGGCGTGAAGCAGTTGAGGGGATCTCTCCAGGTCTCAGAGGTAACTATATTCCCGGGGACAGGAAAAGGTGGTGCGGGGAGAGGGACATGCAAAGAAGGACAGTGTCAATCTCTGCCAGGGGACAATGACATGGCAGGACCCTACTGGTAGCCCCATGAGGGGGTGCATGTATGTGTTGTTATGGGCCAGGGTTTAGAGAACCCCAAAGTGTATCATGGAGTTCCCCTGACCCACAACTTTTACTAGATTGTAGTGTGGGGAGCACACGGCCCACTCTACAGGGGTGGTACAGCAGAAATGGAAAAGTATTTTTTAAAGCAAAACAATGTTTATTCTATGAACTCAAGTTAACCTTTTTAAAACATACAGTGAACATCTTAGCAACCATCAATTCAAATACAACTCCCAAAGAATACAACACTAAGTAATCCTTAATAACTTCCCAAACAACATCCAGAAGACAAAATATTCACCTTTTAACAGAAGCACATTAGGTTTACATTCACTACTGAGAACATTTATAATTCTGAATTCACCAAATGATCAAGAGATAGTCTTTTCATAGCAGAGAGATCAACAATACACCTGCTCTGTCTGGCTGGTTTAGCACACTGGGCTAAATCGCTGGCTTTTAAAGCAGACCAAGCAGGCCAGCAGCACGGTTCAATTCCCGTACCAGCCTCCCCGAACAGGCGCCGGAATGAGGCGACTAGGGGCTTTTCACAGTAACTTCATTGAAGCCTACTTGTGATAATAAGTGATTTTCATTTCATTTCAGCTCCAACACTGAAAACGAAACTAAAACACACCCTGCAGCAAACAGCCTAAAACGAAAGTAAAAAGCTGACAGACAGCCCAGCTCCACCCACACTCTGACATCACTGATAAACACCCATTTCTTAAAGGTACATTTCCTAAACACCCATTTCTTAAAGGTACTCTCACATGGCAATGTGGTGGGTGCAGAGGGGGTGGGAGGGGAAGAGCGCAAATTGGAGGGGGGAGGGGGGTCGGCCAGCAATGACCACTGGGGGGGAGGGGGGGTTGCTACAGAGCCCTCAGATGTGCAGGGAAGCACGGTAGCACAGTGGTTAGCACTGTTGTTTCACATCGCCAGGGACCCGGGTTCGATTCCCGGCTTGGGTCACTGTCTGTGCGGAGTTTGCACATCCTCCCCGTGTGTGCGTGGGTTTCCTCCGGGTGCTCCGGTTTCCTCCCACAGTCCAAAGATGTGCCGGTTAGGTGGATTGGCCATGATAAATTGCCCTGAGTGTCCAAAAAGGTTAGCTGGGGTTACTGGGTTGTGGGTGTGGGCTTAAGCGTGGTGCATAGCCCATGTCTGAAAGTCCAGGAGTACCGCAGTTCCCACTCAGGGGCTAGAGAACTCACCCTGCACTGTACCAGACCCCGATACCTGCTGAGGAAGTAGCTAGGTGCAAGGGGTAGGAAACGCTTGCCTGCCGCATTCTCGAACAAACACACATGATACACTGCCACTTCCACCATGAACCACAGCCCTGTCCAAAATGCAGCAAACAAGCTTGTGGTTTGGGGGTTCAACTGAGGAACTCAATCGCTTAGCAGTTGGCTGTAATGTTTTTTTTCCTGCTGTGTGTGAACTTGCTTCAGCAGTTTGCACTCTCGAATCCTTTAATAATTTTGCTAATCTTGTTCTCTTTTCGCTTAACTTTCTCAAGCGAAAGCCTTGCTCAGTGTCATAATATCCATGCATGTATATAATGAAGTGCAGACAGGCAGTGATTGACATGCAGGATGACCAGTCAGCACACAGCACAGTGCAGCCAATCACCAGACAGGACACTACCACTATAAAGCCAGAGGGCACTAGGTTTCCCACTCTCTCGGGACCCAACCACTGAGACAGTCAGAGTCCACGAGCTAGCAAGCACAAACACCATGCGGTAGCTAGTAAGTCTGGTCAGGCTACTACAAGGTCTCCAGTCAGTTCAGTATAGTGTCGACCCACAGTTAAAGATGTATGTTAGTTCTATCGTTCAATAAAACCGTGATGGCGCTTCTACAGTGTTAGAGGGCTGTTTCTCGCATCGCTGCATCAAGTGCAGTCCACACCGAACCGACCTACCTAACACATCACACAGCACGTAGATTTATCAAAATTCAATCATGGGTATCGTTGGCTAAACCAGCATTTATTGCCTAACCCTAATTGCCCTCAAGAAGGTGGTGGTCTTGAGCCGCTGCAGTCCATGTGGTGTAGGTACACCCACAGTGCTGTTAGGGAGGGAGCTCCAGGATTTTGACCCAGCGACAGTGAAGGAACGGCCAATATATTTCCAAGTCAGGACGGTGAGTGGCTTGGAGGGGAACCTCCATGTTTTGGTGTTCTCATGTGTCTGCTGCCCTCGTCCTTCTAGATGGTGGCGGTAGTGGGTTTGGAAGATGCTGCCTGAGGAGCCTTGGTGAGTTGCTGCAGTGCATCTTGTAGATGGTACACACGGCTGCCACTGTGCATCGGAGGTGGAGGGACTGAATGTTTGTGGAAGGGGGTGCAATCAAGCGGGGCTGCTTTGTCCCGGATGGTGTCGAGTTTCTTGAGTGTTGTTGGAGCTGCACTCACCCAGGCAAGTGGAGAGTGTTCCATCACACTCCAGACTTGTGCCTGGTAGAAGGCGGACAGGCTTTGGGGAGTCAGGAGGTGAGTTACTCACCGCAGGAATCCTAGCCTCTGGTCTGCTGAGAGATCGGCAGAGTTGATGGCCCCTGGACAACTCCACGTGACAAACTTCAGAAGAAATGGACTATAGCACACACATAGAGCCGGAGATATCTCACCTGAATGGAGGCCATTGTTACGGTTATGCAAACAACGTCAGGGTGAATAGAATAAAAATATAAAATGCTGGATAAACTTGGCTGGTCTGGCAACACCTGTGGCGAGAGAAACACAGTTAATGCGAAAAAGAGATACCTATCTAAGCCCACACCTCCACCCTATCCCCATAACCCAGTAACCCCACCGAACCTTGTTGGACACTAAGGGCAACTTAGCGTGGCCAATCCACCTAACCTGTACATCTTTGGGCTGTGGGTGGAAACCGGAGCACCCGGAGGAAACCCACGCAGATGCGGGGAGGATGTGCAGACTCCGCACTGACAGTGACCCAAGCCAGGAATTGAACCTGGGACCCTGGAGCTGTGAAGCAATTGTGCTATCCACCATGCTACCGTGCCCCCCCTAAAGCAGGGTGGGGCCTGAGAACCCAGGGAGGGGGGGGGGAGATGGAAGGTGGCGGCCCGGGATTAGGAGACCAATGGCGAGGAAGGAAGCTGGGGGGTGGGAGCACGGGGGTGGGGGGGGTAGCGACAGCTGAAGCGGGGCAGACAGGGCAGCCCTCTTTTGAGGTGCTCCCCGTTTCCTTCCCACTGTTTTTCATCCAGGCCACCTGAGCCGAGCGGCCACTCCCACCCGCCTGCCCATGCCAACCAATGGCGCGGGATATGACGGGTGGGCTGCCAGGTTTGGTACCCCCCCCCCACCCAGGGTGTTATGGGGGTCAGCTCGAGGTCGGGGGGGGGGTGTGATGCGGGGATTTGGTGGGAGGGGAATGGAAAGCTGGTGGGGGAGCCACCCTATGTATTTTCCTTCCCCGCCTCCCCCCACAGCAGGCGAGCCATCGGGGAGTGGGGGTGGGGGTGGGGGGGGGGGGGGGGGGGGCTACTGGTGGGTGAGAAAAAAAATCCAGCCTATGGTCACAATCGCACTTTGTGTCGTCCCTCATCATTTGCTCTTGTGAGCGGATACCAAACCTGGTGCCCACCTGCCAAATCCCACGCCATAATGCGATTGTCATAGGTTGGAATGAAATGAAAATCGCTTATTGTCACAAGTAGGCTTCATATGATGTTACTGTGAAAAGCCCCTAGTCGCCACATTCCACGTGTGTTCGGGGAGGCTGTTACGGGAATGTCGTCCATGTCCTGTGCGGATCCGGATAAGGGATGTCTGCTGTCTTCAGGGAAGGTGGAGTACAGGGGCCCCTACTGCTGGGTCATCGATGAGGCATTGCTTTCATTCTGCTGCATGTGGTCCACGGACGCACCTACCTGAGATAATGGGCAGACAGGAGCGGTCTGAATATTACCTTGCCCCATATCCCAAAATGGCCAACACGATTTTGGGCGTTATTCATTGAATCGTAGAATCCCTACAGTGCAGAAGGAGGCCTTTCGACCTATCGAGTCCGCACCTACCCTTGGAAAGAGCACCCTCTGTAAGCCCAGTCCCCCACTTTATCCTCGTTACCCCATAACCCCATCTAATCTTTGGACACCAAGGGGCAATTTAGCATGGCCAACCGACCTAACCTGCACATCTTTGGACTGCGGGAGGAAACCGGAGCACCCAGAGGAAACCGCAGGCACGGGGAGAACGTGCAAACTCCGCACAGACAGTGACCCGAGATGGGATTGGAACCCGGATCCCTGGCGCTGTGAGGCAGCAGTGCGAATCCACTGTGCCACCGTGCACCGGGCTTCTCACGTTTTCACGGCGTTGCACCCGACTTGGTCCATCTCACGGACCAGGGTGGCACGGTGGCGAATGCAGGCAGAGCAACGTCCGATAGGACTGGTGGAGGGGGGCGGGGCACTTTAGTGGTGGAGGACCTCAGCACCTCTGACACCGTCCCCCTGGCAACGACCTCAGTGCAGCCACACTAAGACCATGAAGCCTGGGCAGTATTCCAACATGACAATAGAATGCGTTTCAGCAGGAACTTAGAGTTGGCAATTCGAGTGGATTTAACAACACATTAAAAATGTCTGTGTGTTGTTTTTGGGCTTCGGTGGGGTCTTAATCACTACCAGGAACCAAGCAGTACTAACCTCCATGTAATTATAGACGTAACTTAGTCAGAAAATGTACTTGTTATTCTTAGATGGGATTGTGAGGTTCCAAACAAAGAATCTGCTGTAATTATCATTTAATTTCCTGTGTAGTGTGATCCAGTTGGATCCAATTCAGGAATTAAGAACTTTTACCTTACCCTCAACTGAAGACTTAACAAAGCTTCCAGAATGTAGTTAGAGTTAGAGGATTGCCTCACGCATTGAGACATCTGAAGGAATTGTTCTATTTTTACTGGGACGAATATATTGGTGTCCAACCACTTGCAAGTTATTTTTCTCCCTTAAATGGGTGTGGAAAAACCCGAGCACATTTGCCAAATAACCTGCTTTCAGTTCTAATCGAGAGGACTCTGAGGGAAAGTGCTGCAGCTGCTATCGAACTTGGCTACTCGAAGCTGAGATTCTAGCTTCCATTCTCATTCGTGGCTGCTGTGAACTGAGACAACGGTTCGGAGAGGCAGATACTGTCTGGGAACTCCCCCTCACACCCCCTCCACCTGGTAAGGTCCAGGCCCCACCCTTCCCCAATCAGTGGGCAGTGCCAACCTGTCACCCGGGCACCATGACACTCCCAGCCTGGTACCATGGCACTGCCTCAGCCAGCCTGGTGGTGCCCACCATGGCTGCCAGGCTGGATGTGCCCAGGTGCCCAGGTGCCACCTTACCCTGTCCTCGACCATCCAGGGATCTCGAATGACCTGGGAAAGACCCCCCCCCCACCCCGGGAAGCCACCCCCCTCGCCACCAGGTGCCATCACGACTGGTCCACGTTTGTGGAAACCAGTACTAAACGGCGTCCTGGCGAGGGCTCCCAAGCGCGGCCGTTGAGTCCCGGAGGCCGGGAGAATCCCGCGAACCCATGTGTAAATTAGCCGAATGGTTCATTGAAATATGCAGATCCTGATCACTTCCAGTGAGGGCAAGATCCAGATCTCGATGTTTCGTGAGATTTCATTAAATCCCGTGAGGTGTTTCGAGTATCGCAAACCTTGCGAGAGGCCTCTCAAGATCTTCAACGGCCTCGTCCAGATGCCAAATCGGGCGCAACGAGGCTGCTGAATCGCGCCCACTGACTCGTCCGACCCCTCACCGCTCCTCAAAGAACACACACGCTCGCACAAATACACAGACTCACATGCAAAACACCAACACAAGCACAGACACACTCACACTCACGTTCATTTGCACACACTCACTCACATACACATTCTCACACACACACACCCACACCCGCATATACTCATTCACACATTCTCACACATACACGCTCACATACATAATAATAATCTTTATTATTGTCACAAGTAGGCTTACATTAACACTGCAATTGAAGTTGCTGTGAAAATCCCCTCGTCGCCACATTCCGGCGCCTGTTCGGGTACACAGAGGGAGAATTCAGAATGTCCAATTCACCTAACAAGCACGTCTCTCGGGACTTGTGGGAGGAAATGGGAGCACCCGGAGGAAACCCACGCAAACACGGGAGAACGTGCAGACTCCGCACAGACAGTGACCCAAACCGGGAATCGAACCCAGGTCCCTGGAGCTGTGAAGCAACAGTGCTAACCACTGTGCTACCGTGTCGCCACATTCACATACCCACACACTCACTCACTCACCCACACACACATACATACACTCACTCACACATGCTCGCTTATGCTCACACACATAGGGGCTGGTTTAGCACAGGGCTAAATCGCTGGCTTTGAAAGCAGACCAAGGTAGGCCAGCAGCACGGTTCAATTCCCATACCAGCCTCCCCGAACAGGCACCGGAATGTGGTGACTAGGGGCTTTTCACAGTAAATTCATTGAAGCCTACTTGTGACAATAAGCAATTATCACATATAAACATTCAGTGACCCTTGTTAGCCTCAATGTCTATAGACAACATTTACACTGGCTCAGCCACATTCATTGAATGGATGACGACCATTTCCCCAAAGAACGTCCGTATGGTGAACTGGCCACTGTGTCACGATCTCCCACGACAAGCCACGAGGTATGAAGATGGAGACATTGACACTGACACCTAGGAGATGGTCGCTGATGGCTGTGAGCTCTGGGGGCTGACTGTTGGGAAGGGCAATGGAAGAGGCGAGCAGATAGGGAAAGGTCAGCTGGTGCAGAGGGGGGCCTGGAGGAACGGGGGACCAGATAATCGGGCAACTTCTCAACCCCAGTGTCTTCCTTTGCAATGAATGCAGCACCCATTGTGGTGCTATGCATCACTGTAAATACACAAGGGGTTAATGTAGGTACACTGCAACTAGGTAAACACTAGAGGGAGCAATAGAGACATCATGACATTCAACCAATAGGTCAGTAAGATAGGACACGACCAATGGGCAGTCAAGACACCCGAGGTGATACTACCACAAGGGGGCTACCCATATAAAAGGACAGGACACACATGCTCTTTCTCTTTTCCACAGGCGACACTCAGAGAGACAGGGGCAGATCAGGACGCATCACACCCACCACGTGGCTTAGAGCAGACTGGTTAGTTAGACTGAGTTACTATAGCAAGATCAGCAGGAGAGTCGAACTCAAGTAGGAGAATTGTTAACTGTACAATAAATGTGTTAAAGCCATCTCCAAGTCTGAACCTTCCTTTGTCAGAGTGCACATCAAGGGAGCAGCTTTTGCTACATGAAGAAGCAGAACACAACACCCATGACAGAGCGAGGCTTCTGAGGCGCACCTCGAACAGAGTTGGCCACCATGGCGTAAACCATCGTCCTACGAGATGAAAGGCCACCACAGGGTCCATAAACACCCTTTAACTTCCAGTTGCTCCCTCCCAGATAATCCACCACCATTCTCATTGATGGGAAATGGGATGGAGCCTGACTCAGGCAAGCAGCGTCGAAGCCGCCCACTGGCCATCTGCTTTGGCCGAGGAATCACTGACTGTGAAAGCAGAGGCCAGTTCCCAGGCAAAGCAAAATCAACAAAGGCAGCCCAAAATGGGCGGGCTTCATGAATCTGCCCTGCTCAATGCCTGAAGCAAAAGCTGATGAGAATGGGCAGCACGGTAGCACAAGTGATTAGCACTGTGGCTTCACAGCGCCAGGGCCCCAGGTTCGATTCCCCGCTGGGTCACTGTCTGTGCGGAGTTTGCACGTTCTCCCCGTGTGTGCGTGGGTTTTCTCCGGGTGCTCCGGTTTCCTCCCACAGTCCAAAGACGTGCAGGTTAGGTGGATTGGCCATGCTAAATTACCCGTAGTGTCCATAAGGGTTGGGAGGGGTTATTGGGTTGCGGGGAAAAGGTGGAAGTGAGGGATTAATGTGGGTCGGTGCAGACTCGATGGGCCGAATGGCCTCCTTCTGCACTGTATGTTCTATGTAATCTATGAGTGATGTGCAAGTTCTAAAATAAGTATGTTGGGTTAACCATTCAAAGTGCGCACATTCATCTCAGTCCTTCCTGTGTCATTCTGAATCACTCTGAGGGTTCTTGCTCCGGTTTGAGGATCACCCCTGTTGAAGGTCCACTTTATGACTTGCAAAATTCTCAGTGGCTCACTCATCCCGTTATTATAGACGTGTTGTGACCTGGGCACTTACATTGACAGGGCAGGCGAGAGGGTGGGTAGTTTCCCTGGTCAGGACTTGAACAAAGAAATGAACTCAGTGAATACGTTGCTGAGCAGAGTTGTGGGTTGCAGTTAAAGATCTAAATTAAGCAGTTCCGAGGTTTGCAGTAGTACTTTGCTACCGTGACCACCACCTCTGCCTCGCTATACTTCACAGTCGCAAGAAATAAATATGTCTGTGCATTGGACTGCAATGTGTTTTTGCTGCACAGTGTTTTTTCAATTCATTTGCGGGGTATGGGCATCATTGGTGAGGCCTAGTTGCCCTTCAGAAGGTGGTGGTGAGCCGTCTTCTTGAACCGCTGCAGTCCCTGCAGTGTAGGTACACCCACTGTGCTGTTAGGGAGGGAGTGCCAGGATGCTGCCCCAGCGACAGTGAAGTAACGGCCGATATATTTCCAAGTTAGGGTGGTGAGTGACTTGAAGGGAACTTCCAGGTGGTGGGGTTCCCAGGTATCTGCTGCTCTTGTCCTTCTAGATGGTAACGGTCGTGGGTTTGGAAGGTGTTGGCAAAGGAACCTTGGTGAGTTACTGCAGTGCATCTTGTAGATGGTACACACGGCTGCCACTGTTCGTCGGTGGTGGAGGGAGTGAATGTTTATGGAAGGGGGGGGCAATCAAGCGGGGCTGCTTTGTCCTGGATGGTGTTGAGCTTCTTGAGTGCTGTTAGAGCTGCACTCATCCAGGCAAGTGGAGAGTATTCCATCACACTCCTGACTTGTGCCTTGTTGATGGTGGACAGGCTTTGGCGGATCAGGAGGTGAGTTACTCACCTTAGGATTCCTAGCCTTCGACCTGCCCTGGTAACCGCAGTATTAATATGGCTAGTCCAGTTCAGTTTCTGATTAATGTTAACCCCCAGGATGTTGACTGTGGGGGATTCAGCGATGGTAATGCCATTGAATGCCAAGGGGTGGTGATTAGATCCTCTCTTGTAGGAGATGGTCTTCGCCTGGCACTTGTGTGGCGCAAATATTACTTGGCACTTGTCTGCCCAAGCCTGGATATTGTCCAGGACTTGCTGCATTTGGACAGGGACTGCTTCAATATCTGAGGAGTTGCGAATGGTGCTGAACATTGTGCAGTCATCTACAAACATCCCCACTTCTGACCTTATGATGGAAGGACACGACCCTGAGGAACTCCTGCAGTGATGTCCTGGAGCTGAGATAATTGACCTCCAACCACCACAACCATCTTCCTTTGTGCCAGGAATGACTCCAACCAGCAGAGAGTTTTCCCTCTGAGCCCCATTGACTCCAATTTAGCTCGGGCTCCTTGATGCCATCATCAGTCAAATGCTGCCTTGATATCACTCTCATCTCGCCTCTGTCATTCAGCTCTTTTGTCCATGCTTAAACCAAGGCTGTAATGAAGTCAGGAGCTGAACCCAAACTGAACGTCCGTGAGCAGGTTATTGCTGAGTAAGTGCCACTTGATAGCACTGTTGATGACTCCTTCCATCACTTTGATGATGATGGAGAGTAGACTGATCGGGCGGTGATTGACTGGTTGGATTTATCCTGTTTCTTGTGTACAGGACGCACTTCGGCAATTTTCCACATTGCCGGGTTGATGACATTGTTGTAGCTGTACTGGAACAGCTTGGCTAGGGGTATGGCAAGTTCTGGAGCACGTCTTAATCGTGGGTGGCACGTTGGCAGAGTGGTTCACACTGCTGCTTTGTAGCTCCGGGTCTATTCCGGCCTCGGGTGACTGTCTGCGTGAGTCTGCATGTTCTCCCTGTGTCTGCATGTGTTTCCTCCGGGTGCTCCGGTATCCTCCCACAGCCCAAGGATGTGTATGTGGATTGGCCATGATCAATTGATCCTCAGTGTCCAACTGGTTCGATGGGGTTACCGGGATAGGGTGGAGGCATGGGATCAAGTAGGGGGTGCTCTTTCCAAGGGCCGGTGCAGACTTGATGGACCGATTGGCCTCCTTCTGCACTGTAAATTCTGTGGTTCTATGATTCAGTACTATTGCCGGATACTGTCAGGGCCTGTAGCCTTTGCAGTATCCAGCGCCTTCAGCTGTTTCTTGATAACACATCGAGTGAATCGTATTGGCTGAAGACTGACATCTGTGATGCTGGGGACCTCCGGAGGAGACCGAGATGGTTCATCCACTCGGCACTTCTGGCTGAAGATTGTTGTGAATGCCTCAGCCTTGCCTTATGCACATACGTGCTGGGCTCCTCCACCATTGAGGATGGGGATATTTGTGGAGTCTCCTCCTCCATTGAGCTGTTAAATTGTCCCCCACCATTCACGGCTGGATGTGGCAGGATTACAGAGCTTAGGTCTGATGCATTCATTTTGCAATCACTTAGGTTTGTCTATTACTTGCTGCTTATGCTTATGTTTGGCACACAAGTAGTCCTGTGTTGTGGCTTCACCAGGTCGACACCTCATTTATCGGTATGCTGGTGTTGCTCCTGGCACAGTCTCCTGCACCCTTCATTGATCCAGGGTTGGTCCCCTGGCTGGGTGGTAATGGTAGAGGAGGGGATGTGCCGGGCCATGAGGTCACAGATTCTGCTTGAATACAATTCTGCTGCTGCTGATGGCCCCCAGCACCTCGTGGATGCTCAGTCTTGAGTTGCAAGATCTGTTCAAAGTCTTTCCCTTTTAGAAAGGTGATACAGCCACACAACACGATGGAGGGTGTCCTCAATGTGAAGATGGGACATTGTCGTCACAAGGACTGTGCGGTGATCACTCCGACCGATACTGTCAAGGACAAATGAGGCTGGGTTAGGTTATTACAGTACACAGTGTTAGGCTTTGATAGGTGATTACTGTAGAGAGTGTGAAGCTGGATTGGATTATTACTGTAGACAGTGTGAGGCTGTGATAGGTTATTACTGTAGAGAGTGTGATGCTGGATTGGATTATTACTGTAGACAGTGTGAGGCTGGGTTAGGTTATTACTGTAGAGAGTGTGAAGCTGGATTGGATTATTACTGTAGACAGTGTGAGGCAGGGTTGGGTTATTACCGTAGACAGTGTGAGGCAGGGTTGATTATTATTGTAGACAGTGTGAGGCTGGGATTAGTGATTACTGTAGTCAGTGTGAGGCAGGGTTGATTATTACTGTAGACAGTGTGAGGCTGGGTTAGGTTATTACTGTAGAGAGTGTGAAGCTGGATTGGATTATTACTGTAGACAGTGTGAGGCAGGGTTGGGTTATTACCGTAGACAGTGTGAGGCAGGGTTGATTATTATTGTAGACAGTGTGAGGCTGGGATTAGTGATTACTGTAGTCAGTGTGAGGCTGGATTGGGTTATTACTGTAGACAGTGTGAGGCTGGGCTGAGTTATTACTGTAGACAGTGTGACGCTGGGTTCGGTTATTACCATAGACAGTGTGAAGCTGGATTGGGTTATTACTGTAGACAGTGTGAGGCTGGATTGGGTTATTACTATAGACAGTGTGAGGCTGGATTGGGTTATTACTGTAGACAGTGTGACGCTGGGTTCGGTTATTACCATAGACAGTGTGAAGCTGGATTGGGTTATTACTGTAGACAGTGTGAGACTGTGTTGCGTTGTTACTGGAGTCAGTGTGAGGCTGTGTTGTGTTGTTACTGTTGACAGTGTGAGGCTGGGTTGGGTTATTTCTGCAGCCAGTGTCAGGCTGGTTTGGGTTATTACTGTCAACAGTGTGAGGCTGAATTGGGTTATTACTGTAGACAGTGTGAGGCTGAATTGGGTTATTACTGTAGACAGTGTAAGGTTGGGTTTGGTTATTATTGTAGACAGTGTGAGTCTGGATTGGGTTATTACTGTAGACAGTGTGAGGCTGGGTTTGGTTATTACTGTAGACAGTGTGCGACTGAATTGGGTTATTTCTGTAGACAGTGTAAGGCTGGGTTGGGTTATTACTGTAGACAGTTAGAGGCTGGGTTGGGTTATTACCATAGACAGTGTGAACCTGGACTGGGTTATTGCTGTAGACAGTGTGAGGCGGGGTTAGGTTATTACTGTAGACAGTGCGAGGCTGGATTGGGTTATTACTGTAGACAGTGTGAGGTTGCGTTATTACAGTAGACAGTGAGAGGCTGGGTTGGGTTATTCCTGGAGACAGTGTGAGGCTGGATTGGGTTATTACAGTAGACAGTGTGAGGCTGGATTGGGTTATTACTGTAGATAGTGTGAGGCTGGATTGGGTTATTACTGTCGACAGTGTGAGGTTGGGTTATTACAGTAGACAGTGTGAGGCTGGATTGGGTTATTACTGTAGACAGTGTGAAGTTGGGTTAGCATATTCCTGGAGAGAGTGTGAGGCTGGATTGGGTTATTACTGTAAACAGTGTGAAGCTGCGTTGGGTTATTACTGTAGCCAGTGTGAGGCTGGATGGGTTATTACTGTAGACAGTGTGAGGCTGGATTGGGTTATTGCTGTAGACAGTGTGAGGCTGGATTGGGTTATTACTGTAGACAGTGAGAGGCTGGGTTAGGTTATTACTGTAGACAGTGTGAGGCTGGGTTCGGTTATTACCATAGACAGTGTGAAGCTGGATTGGGTTATTACTGTAGACAGTGTGAGACTGTGCTGGGGTATTACTGTAGCTAGTGTGAGGGTGGGTCAGGCTATTACTGTAGACAGTGTGAGACTGGATTGGGTTATTGCTGTCGACAGTGTGAGGCTGGGTTACGTTATTACTATCGACAGTGTGAGGCTGGGTTAGGTTATTACTGTAGACAGTGTGAGGCTGGATTAGGTTATTACTGTAGACAGTGTGAAGCAGGATTGGGTTATTACTGTAGACAGTGTGAGACTGTGTTGCGTTGTTACTGTAGTCAGTGTGAGGCTGTGTTGTGTTGTTACTGTTGACAGTGTGAGGCTAGATTGGGTTATTACTGTAGACAGTGTGAGGCTGGATTGGGTTATTACTGTAGACAGTGCGAGGCTGGATTGGGTTATTACTGTAGACAGTGTGAGACTGGATTGGGTTATTATTGTAGACAGTGCGAGGCTGGATTGACGTATTGCTGTAGAAAGTGTGAGGCTGGATTGGATTATTACTGTAGACAGTGTGAGGCTGGGTTAGGTTATTATCGTAGACAGTGTGAGGCTGGGTTCGGTTATTACCATAGACAGTGTGAAGCTGGATTGGGTTATTACTGTAGACAGTGTGAGGCTGGATTGGGTTATTGCTGTAGAAAGTGTGAGGCTGGATTGGATTATTACTGTAGACAGTGTGAGGCTGGGTTAGGTTATTATCGTAGACAGTGTGAGGCTGGGTTCGGTTATTACCATAGACAGTGTGAAGCTGGATTGGGTTATTACTGTAGACAGTGTGTGACTGTGCTGGGGTATTACTGTAGCTAGTGTGAGGGTGGGTCAGGTTATTACTGTAGACAGTGTGTGACTGGATTGGGTTATTGCTGTCGACAGTGTGAGGCTGGGTTACGTTATTACTGTAGACAGTGTGACGTTGGGTTGGGTTATTACTGTAGACAGTGTGAGGCTGGGTTGGGTTATTACTGTAAACAGTGTGAGGCCGGGTTGGGTTATTACTGTAGACAGTGTGAGGCTGGATTGGGTTATTACTGTAGACAGTGTGAGACTGTGTTGCGTTGTTACTGTAGTCAGTGTGAGGCTGTGTTGTGTTGTTACTGTTGACAGTGTGAGGCTAGATTGGGTTATTACTGTAGACAGTGTGAGGCTGGATTGGGTTATTACTGTAGACAGTGCAAGGCTGGATTGGGTTATTACTGTAGACAGTGTGAGACTGGATTGGGTTATTACTGTAGACAGTGTGATGTTGGGTTGGGTTATTACTGTAGACAGTGTGAGGCTGGGTTGGGTTATTACTGTAAACAGTGTGAGGCCGGGTTGGGTTATTACTGTAGACAGTGTGAGGCTGGATTGGGTTATTGCTGTAGACAGTGTGAGACTGGATTGGGTTATTACTGTGGACAGTGTGACGCTGGGTTTTGTGATTACTGTAGACAGTGTGAGACTGGATTGGGTTATTACTGTAGACAGTGTGACGCTGGGTTTTGTTATTACTGTAGACAGTGTGAGGCTGGATTGGGTTATTGCTGTAGACAGTGTGATGCTGCGTTCGGTTATTACCATAGACAGTGTGAAGCTGGATTGGGTTATTACTGTAGACAGTGCGAGACTGTGTTGCGTTGTTACTGTAGTCAGTGTGAGGCTGTGTTATGTTGTTACTCTTGACAGTGTGAGGCTAGATTGGGTTATTATTGTAGACAGTATGAGAGAGACTGGGTTATTACTGTAGACAGTGTGAGGCTGGATTGGGTTATTACTGTAGACAGAGTGAGGCTGGGTTTGGTTATTACTGTAGTCAGTGTGAGACTGGCTTGGGTTATTACTGTAGACAGTGTGAGGCTGGGTTGGGTTATTTCTGTAGCCAGTGTCAGGCTGGTTTGGGTTATTACTGTCAACAGTGTGAGGCTGGTTTGGGTTATTACTGTGGACAGTGTGAGGCTGAATTGGGTTATTACTGTAGACAGTGTAAGGTTGGGTTTGGTTATTATTGTAGACAGTGTGAGACTGGCTTGGGTTATTACTGTAGACAGTGTGAGGCTGGGTTGGGTTATTTCTGTAGCCAGTGTCAGGCTGGTTTGGGTTATTACTGTCAACAGTGTGAGGCTGGTTTGGGTTATTACTGTGGACAGTGTGAGGCTGAATTGGGTTATTACTGTAGACAGTGTAAGGTTGGGTTTGGTTATTATTGTAGACAGTGTGAGACTGGATTGGGTTATTACTGTAGACAATGTGAGTCTGGATTGGGTTATTACTGTAGACAGTGTGAGGCTGGGTTTGGTTATTACTGTAGACAGCGTGCGACTGAATTGAGTTATTTCTGTAGACAGTGTGAGGCTGGGTTGGGTTATTACTGTCGACAGTGAGAGGCTGGTTGTGGTCATTACCATAGACGGTGTGAACCTGGATTGGGTTATTGCTGTAGACAGTGTGAGGCTGGATTGGGTTATTACTGCAGACAGTGAGAGGCGGGGTTAGGTTATTACTGTAGACAGTGCGAGTCTGGATTGGGTTATTACTTTAGACAGTGTGAGGTTGTGTTATTACAGTAGACAGTGAGAGGCTGGATTGGGTTATTCCTGGAGACAGTGTGAGGCTGGATTGGGTTATTACAGTAGACAGTGTGAGGCTGGATTGGGTTATTACTGTAGACAGTGTGAGGCTGGATTGGGTTATTACTGTCGACAGTGTGAGGTTGGGTTATTACAGTAGACAGTGTGAGGCTGGATTGGGTTATTACTGTAGACAGTGTGAAGTTGGGTTAGGTTATTCCTGGAGACAGTGTGAGGCTGGATTGGGTTATTACTGTAAACAGTGTGAAGCTGCGTTGGGTTATTACTGTAGCCAGTGTGAGGCTGGATGGGTTATTACTGTAGACAGTGTGAGGCTGGATTGGGTTATTGCTGCAGACAGTGTGAGGCTGGGTTAGGTTATTACTGTAGACAGTGTGAGGCTGGGTTCGGTTATTACTATAGACAGTGTGAAGCTGGATTGGGTTATTACTGTAGACAGTGTGAGACTGTGCTGGGGTATTACTGTAGCTAGTGTGAGGGTGAGTCAGGTTATTACTGTAGACAGTGTGAGACTGGATTGGGTTATTGCTGTCGACAGTGTGAGGCTGGGTTACGTTATTACTATCGACAGTGTGAGGCTGGGTTAGGTTATTACAGTAGACAGTGTGAGGCTGGATTAGGTTATTACTGTAGACAGTGTGAGGTTGGGTTGGGTTATTACGGTACACAGTGAGAGGCTGGGTTATTACAGTGATCAATGAGAGGTTGGATTGGGTTATTTCACTGGACAGTGTGAAGCTGTGATAGGTTATTACTGTAGACAGTGTGAAGCTGTGATAGATTATTACTGTAGACAGTGTGAGGTTGGGTTGGGTTATTACGGTACACAGAGAGAGGCTGCGTTATTACAGTGGACAGTGTGAGGCTGGATTGGGATATTACTGTAGACAGTGTGAGACTGGATTGGGTTATTACTGTAGACAGTGTGAGGATGGGTTGGGTTATTACTGTAGACAGTGTGAGGCCGGGTTGGGTTATTACTGTAGATAATGTGAGGCTGGATTGGGTTATTGCTGTAGACAGTGTGAGACTGCATTGGGTTATTACTGAAGACAGTGTGAGGCTGGATTGGGTTATTACTTTAGACAGTGTGAGGCTGGATTGGGTTATTACTGTCGACAGTGTGAAGCTGTGATAGGTTATTACTGTAGGCAGTGTGAAGCTGTGATAGGTTATTACGGTACACAGTGAGAGGCTGGGATATTACAGTGGACAGTGTGAGGCTGGATTGGGTTATTACTGTCGACAGTGTGAGGCTGGATTGGGTTATTAAATAGACTGTGTGAGGCTGGATTGGGTTATTACTTTAGACAGTGTGAGGCTGGATTGGGTTATTACTGTTGACAGTGTGAGGCAGGATTGAGTTATTTCTGTCGACAGTGTGAGGCTGGATTGGGTTATTACTGTAGACAGTGTGAGACTGGATTGGGTTATTACTGTTGACAGTGTGAGGCTAGATTGGGTTATTACTGTAGACAGTGTGAGACTGGATTGGGTTATTACTGTTGACAGTGTGAGGCTAGATTGGGTTATTACTGTAGACAGTGTGAGACTGGATTGGGTTATTACTGTAGACAGTGTGAGGCTGGATTGGGTTATTACTGTAGACAGCGTGAAGCTGTGATAGGTTTTTACTGTAGACAGTGTGAAGCTGTGATAGGTTATTACTGTAGACAGTGTGAAGCTGTGATAGGTTATTACTGTAGACAGTGTGAGGTTGGGTTGGGTTATTACGGTACACAGAGAGAGGCTGCGTTATTACAGTGGACAGTGTGAGGCTGGATTGGGATATTACTGTAGACAGTGTGAGGCTAGATTGGGTTATTACTGTCGACAGTGTGAGGCTCAGTTGGGTTGTTACTGTAGACAGTGTGAAGCCGGGTTGGGTTATTACTGTAGATAATGTGAAGCTGGATTGGGTTATTGCTGTAGACAGTGTGAGACTGGATTGGGTTATTACTGTAGACAGTGTGAGGCCGGGTTGGGTTATTACTGTAGATAATGTGAGGCTGGATTGGGTTATTGCTGTAGACAGTGTGAGACTGCATTGGGTTATTACTGAAGACAGTGTGAGGCTGGAATGGGTTATTACTTTAGACAGTGTGAGGCTGGATTGGGTTATTTCTGTCGACAGTGTGAAGCTGTGATAGGTTATTACTGTAGGCAGTGTGAAGCTGTGATAGGTTATTACGGTACACAGTGAGAGGCTGGGTCATTACAGTGGACAGTGTGAGGCTGGATTGGGTTATTACTGTCGACAGTGTGAGGCTGGATTGGGTTATTACTGTAGACTGTGTGAGGCTGGATTGGGTTATTACTTTAGACAGTGTGAGGCTGGATTGGGTTATTACTGTTGACAGTGTGAGGCAGAATTGAGTTATTTCTGTCGACAGTGTGAGGCTGGATTGGGTTATTACTGTAGACAGTGTGAGACTGGATTGGGTTATTACTGTTGACAGTGTGAGGCTAGATTGGGTTATTACTGTAGACAGCATGAGACTGGATTGGGTTATTACTGTTGACAGTGTGAGGCTAGATTGGGTTATTACTGTAGACAGTGTGAGACTGGATTGGGTTATTACTGTAGACAGTGCGAGCCTGGATTGGGTTATTACTGTAGACAGTGTGAGACTGGATTGGGTTATTACTGTTGACAGTGTGAGGCTAGATTGGGTTATTACTGTAGACAGTGTGAGACTGGATTGGGTTATGACTGTAGACAGTGTGAGGCTGGATTGGGTTATTACTGTAGACAGTGTGAGACTGGATTCGGTTATTACTGTTGACAGTGTGAGGCTAGATTGGGTTATTACTGGAGACAGTGTGAGACTGGATTGGGTTATTACTGTAGACAGTGTGAGGCTAGATTGAGTTATTTCTATCGACAGTGTGAGGCTGGATTGGGTTATTACTGTAGACAGTGTGAAGCTGGGTTTGGTTATTACTGTAGACAGTGTGACGCTGGGTTAGGTTATTACTTTAGACAGTGTGCGACTGGATTGGGTTATTACTGTAGACAGTGTGAAGCTGGATTGGGTTATTACTGTAGACAGTGTGAGACTGGATTGGGTTATTACTGTAGACAGCGTGAAGCTGTGATAGGTTTTTGCTGTAGACAGTGTGAAGCTGTGATAGGTTATTACTGTAGACAGTGTGAAGCTGTGATAGGTTGTTACTGTAGACAGTGTGAGGTTGGGTTGGGTTATTACGGTACACAGAGAGAGGCTGCGTTATTACAGTGGACAGTGTGAGGCTGGATTGGGATATTACTGTAGACAGTAGGGCAGCACGGTAGTGCAGCACGGTAGCCTTGTGGATAGCACAATTGCTTCACAGCTCCAGGGTCCCAGGTTCGATTCCAGCTTGGGTCACTGTCTGTGCGGAGTCTGCACATCCTCCCCGTGTGTGCGTGGGTTTCCTCCGGGTGCTCCGGTTTCCTCCCACAGTCCAAAGATGTGCAGGTTAGGTGGATTGGCCATGATAAATTGCCCTTAGTGTCCAAAATTGCCCTTAGTGTTGGGTGGGGTTACTGGGTTGTGGGGATAGGGTGGAGGTGTGTACTTTGGGTAGGGTGCTCTTTCCAAGAGCCGGTGCAGACTCGATGGGCCGAATGGCCTCCTTCTGCACTGTAAATTCTATGATTCTATGATTCTACAGTGTGAGGCTAGATTGGGTTATTACTGTCGACAGTGTGAGGCTGGGTTGGGTTATTACTGTAGACAGTGTGAAGTCGGGTTGGGTTATTACTGTAGATAATGTGATGCTGGATTGGGTTATTGCTGTAGACAGTGTGAGACTGGATTGGGTTATTACTGTAGACAGTGTGAGGCTGGATTGGGTTATTACTGTAGACAGTGTGAGACTGGATTGGGTTATTACTGTAGACAGTGTGAAGCTGGGTTTGGTTATTACTGTAGACAGTGTGACGCTGGGTTAGGTTATTACTGTAGACAGTGTGAGGCTAGATTGAGTTATTTCTATCGACAGTGTGAGGCTGGATTGGGTTATTACTGTAGACAGTGTGACGCTGGGTTTGGTTATTACTGTAGACAGTGTGAGACTGGATTGGGTTATTACTGTAGACAGCGTGAAGCTGTGATAGGTTTTTACTGTAGACAGTGTGAGGTTGGGTTGGGTTATTACGGTACACAGTGAGAGGCTGAGTATTTACAGTGGACAGTGTGAGGCTTGATTGGGTTATTACAGTGGACAGTGTGAAGCTGTGATAGGTTATTACTGTAGACAGTGTGAAGCTGTGATAGGTTATTACTGTAGACAATGTGAGGTTGGGTTGGGTTATTACGGTACACAGAGAGAGGCTGCGTTATTACAGTGGACAGTGTGAGGTTGGGTTGGGTTATTACGGTACACAGAGAGAGGCTGCGTTATTACAGTGGACAGTGTGAGGCTGGAATGGGTTATTACTGTAGACAATGTGAGGCTAGATTGGGTTATTACTGTAGACAGTTTGAGGCTAGGTTGGGTTATTACTGTAGACAGTGTGAGGCCGGGTTGGGTTATTACTGTAGTTAATGTGAGGCTGGATTGGGTTATTGCTGTAGACAGTGTGAGACTGGATTGGGTTATTACTGTAGACAGTGTGAGGCTGGATTGTGTTATTACTTTAGACAGTGTGAGGCTGGATTGGGTTATTACTGTCGACAGTGTGAGGCTGGATTGAGTTATTTCTGTCGACAGTGTGAGGCTGGATTGGGTTATTACTGTAGACAGTGTGAGGCTGGATTGGGTTATTACTGTCGACAGTGTGAGTCTGGATTGAGTTATTTCTGTCGACAGTGTGACGCTGGGTTTGGTTATTACTGTAGACAGGGTGAGACTGGATTGGGTTATTACTGTAGACAGTGTGACGCTGGGTTTGGTTATTACTGTAGACAGTGTGAGGCTGGATTGGGTTATTACTGTAGACAGTGTGAGACTGGATTGTGTTATTACTGTAGACAGTGTGAAGCTGTGATAGGTTATTACTGTAGACAGTGTGAGGCTGGATTGGGTTATTACTGTAGACAGTGTGAAGCTGTGATAGGTTATTACGGTACACAGTGAGAGGCTGGGTTATTACAGTGGACAGTGTGAGATTGGATTGGGTTATTACTGTAGACAGTGTGAGAGAGACTGGTTTATTGCTGTAGACAGTGTGAGGGTGGATTGGGTTATTGCTGTCGACAGTGTGAGGCTGGATTGGGTTATTACTGTAGACAGTGTGAGGGTGGATTGGGTTATTACTGTCGACAGTGTGAGGCTGGATTGTGTTATTACTGTCGACAGTGTGAGGCTGGATTGGATTATTACTGTAGACAGCGTGAGGCTGGTTTGGGTTCTTACTGTAGACAGTGTGAGACTGGGTTGGGTTATTATTGTAGACAGTGTGAGGCTGTGTTGAGTTAAAGCTGTCGACACTGTGAGGCTGGTTTGAATTATTACTGTCGGCAGAGTGAGTCTGGATTGGGTTATTACTGGACACAGTGTGAGGCTGGTTTGGGTTATTACTGTAGACAGTGCGAGGCTGGTTGGGTTATTACTGTAGACAGTGTGAGGTTGGGTTGAATTACTACTGTAGGCAGAGTGAGTCTGGATTGGGTTATTACTGGACACAGTGTGAGGCTGGTTTGGGTTATTACTGTAGACAGTGTGAGGCTGGATTGGGTTATTTCTGTAGCCAGTGTCAGGCTGGATTGGGTTATTACTGTAGACAGTGTGAGGCTGGTTTGGGTTATTACTGTGGACAGTGTGAGGCTGAATTGGGTTATTACTGTAGACAGTGTAAGTTTGGGTTTGTTTATTACTGTAGACAGTGTGAGATTGGATTGGGTTATTACTGTAGACAGTGTGAGGCTGGATTAGGTTATTACTGTAGACAGTATGAGGCTGGGTTGGGTTATTACTGTCGATAGTGTGAGACTGGATTGGGTTATTACTGTATACAGTGTGAGACTGGGTTATTACTGTAGACAGTGTGAGGCTGGATTGGTTTATTACTGTAGACAGTGTGAGGCTAGATTGGGTTATTACTGTAGACAGTGTGAGGCTGGATTGGATTATTTCTGCAGCCAGTGTCAGGCTGGTTTGGGTTATTACTGTAGACAGTGTGAGGCTGGTTTAGGTTATTACTGTGGACAGTGTGAGGCTGAATTGGGTTATTACTGTAGACAGTGTAAGGTTGGGTTTGGTTATTACTGTAGACAGTGTGAGACTGGATTGGGTTATTACTGTAGACAGTGTGAGGCTGGATTGGGTTATTACTGTAGACAGTGTGAGCCTTGGTTTGGTTATTACTGTAGACAATGTGCGACTGAATTGGGTTATTACTGTAGACAGTGTGAGGCTGGGTTGTGTTATTACTGTCGACAGTGAGAGGCTGGGTTGGGTTATTACCATAGACAGTGTGAACCTGGATTGGGTTATTACTGCAGACAGTGTGAGGCGGGGTTAGGTTATTACTGTAGACAGTGCGAGGCTGGATTGGGTTATTACTGGAGACAGTGTGAGGTTGGGTTATTACAGTAGACAGTGAGAGGCTGGATTTGGTTATTCCTGTAGACAGTGTGAGGCTGGATTGGGTTATTACTGTAGACAGTGTGAGGCTGGATTGGGTTATTACAGTAGACAGTGTGAGGCTGGATTGGGTTATTACTGTAGACAGTGTGAGGCTGGGTTGGGTTATTACGGTACACAGAGAGAGGCTGCGTTATTACAGTGGACAGTGGGAGGCTGGATTGGGTTATTACTGTAGACAGGGTGAGGCTGGGTTGGGTTATTACTGTAGACAGTGTGAGGCCGGGTTGGGTTATTACTGTAGATAATGTGAGGCTGGATTGGGTTATTGCTGTAGACAGTGTGAGACTGGATTGGGTTATTACTGTAGACAGTGTGAGGCTGGATTGGGTTATTACTTTAGACAGTGTGAGGCTGGATTGGGTTATTACTGTCGACAGTGTGAGGCTGGATTGAGTTATTTCTGTCGACAGTGTGAGGCTGGATTGGGTTATTACTGTAGACAGTGTGACGCTGGGTTTGGTTATTACTGTAGACAGTGTGCGACTGGATTGGCTTATTACTGTAGACACTGTGAGGCTGGGTTAGGTTATTACTGTAGACAGTGTGAGGCTGGGTTCGGTTATTACCATAGACAGTGTGAAGCTGGATTGGGTTTTTACTGTAGACAGTGTGAGACTGGATTGGGTTATTACTGTAGACAGTGTGACGCTGGGTTGGGTTATTACTGTAGAAAGTGTGAGGCTGGATTTGGTTATTACTGTAGACAGTGTGAAACTGGATTGGGTTATTACTGTAGACAGTGTGAGACGGGATTGGGTTATTACTGTAGACAGTGTGAAGCTGTGATAGGTTATTACTGTAGACAGTGTGAAGATGTGATAGGTTATTACTGTAGACAGTGTGAGGTTGGGTTGGGTTATTACGGTACACAGTGAGAGGCTGGGTTATTACAGTGGACAGTGTGAGGCTGGATTTGGTTATTACAGTAGACAGTGTGAGGCTGGATTGGGTTATTACTTCAGACAGTGTGAGGCTGGATTGGGTTATTACTGTCGACAGTGTGAGGCAGGATTGAGTTGTTTCTGTCGACAGTGTGAGGCTGGATTGGGTTATTACTGTAGACAGTGTGAGGCTGGATTGGGTTATTACTGTAGACAGTGTGAGACTGGATTGGGTTATTACTGTTGACAGTGTGAGGCTAGATTGGGTTATTACTGTAGACAGTGTGAGACTGGATTGGGTTATTACTGTTGACAGTGTGAGGCTAGATTGGGTTATTACTGTAGACAGTGTGAGACTGGATTGGGTTATTACTGTTGACAGTGTGAGGCTAGATTTGGTTATTACTGTAGACAGTGTGAGACTGGATTGGGTTATTACTGTAGACAGTGTGAGGCTGGATTGGGTTATTACTGTAGACAATGTGAGACTGGATTCGGTTATTACTGTTGACAGTGTGAGGCTAGATTGGGTTATTACTGTAGACAGTGTGAGACTGGATTAGGTTATTACTGTAGACAGTTTGAGGCTGGATTGGGTTATTACTGTAGACAGTGTGAGACTGGATTGGGTTATTACTGTAGACAGTGTGAGGCTGGATTGGGTTATTACTGTAGACAGTGTGAAGCTGGGTTTGGTTATTACTGTAGACAGTGTGACGCTGGGTTAGGTTATTACTTTAGACAGTGTGCGACTGGATTGGGTTATGACTGTAGACAGTGTGAAGCTGGATTGGGTTATTACTGTAGACAGTGTGAGACTGGATTGGGTTATTACTGTAGACAGCGTGAAGCTGTGATAGGTTTTTACTGTAGACAGTGTGAAGATATGATAGTTTATTACTGTAGACAGTGTGAAGCTGTGATAGGTTATTACTGTAGACAGTGTGAGGTTGGTTTAGGTTATTACGGTACACAGAGAGAGGCTGCGTTATTACAGTGGACAGTGTGAGGCTGGATTGGGATGTTACTGTAGACAGTGTGAGGCTAGATTGGGTTATTACTGTAGACAGTTTGAGGCTGGGTTGGGTTATTACTGTAGACAGTGTGAAGCCGGGTTGGGTTATTACTGTAGATAATGTGAGGCTGGATTGGGTTATTGCTGTAGACAGTGTGAGACTGGATTGGGTTATTACTGTAGACAGTGTGAGGCTGGATTTGGTTATTACTGTAGACAGTGTGAGACTGGATTGGGTTATTACTGTAGACAGTGTGAGACTGGATTGGGTTATTACTGTAGACAGTGTGAGGCTGGATTGGGTTATTACTGTAGATGTGTGAGGCTAGATTGAGTTATTTCTATCGACAGTGTGAGGCTGGATTGGGTTATTACTGTAGACAGTGTGACGCTGGGTTGGGTTATTACTGTAGACAGTGTGAGACTGGATTGGGTTATTACTGTAGACAGCGTGAAGCTGTGATAGGTTTTTACTGTAGACAGTGTGAAGCTGTGATAGGTTATTACTGTAGACAGTGTGAGGTTGGGTTGGGTTATTACGGTACACAGTGAGAGGCTGGGTTATTACAGTGGACAGTGTGAGGCTGGATTGGGATATTACTGTAGACAGTGTGAGGCTAGATTGGGTTATTACTGTAGACAGTTTGAGGCTGGGTTGGGTTATTACTGTAGACAGTGTGAGGCCGGGTTGGGTTATTACTGTAGATAATGTGAGGCTGGATTGGGTTATTGCTGTAGACAGTGTGAGACTGGATTGGGTTATTACTGTAGACAGTGTGAGGCTGGATTGGGTTATTACTTTAGACAGTGTGAGGCTGGATTGGGTTATTACTGTCGACAGTGTGAGGCTGGATTGAGTTATTTCTGTCGACAGTGTGATGCTGGATTGGGTTATTACTGTAGACAGTGTGAGGCTGGATTGGGTTATTACTGTCGACAGTGTGAGGCTGGATTGAGTTATTTCTGTCGACAGTGTGACGCTGGGTTTGGTTATTACTGGAGACAGGGTGAGACTGGATTGGGTTAATTCTGTAGACAGTGTGACGCTGGGTTTGGTTATTACTGTAGACAGTGTGCGACTGGATTGGCTAATTACTGTACACAGTGTGAGGCTGGATTGGGTTATTACTGTAGACAGTGTGAGACTGGATTGTGTTATTACTGTAGACAGTGTGAAGCTGTGATAGGTTATTACTGTAGACAGTGTGAGGCTGGATTGGGTTATTACTGGAGACAGTGTGAAGCTGTGATAGGTTATTACGGTACACAGTGAGAGGCTGGGTTATTACAGTGGACTGTGTGAGATTGGATTGGGTTATTACTGTAGACAGTGTGAGAGAGACTGGGTTATTGCTGTAGACAGTGTGAGGGTGTATTGGGTTATTTATGTCGACAGTGTGAGGCTGGATTGGGTTATTACTGTAGACAGTGTGAGGGTGGATTTGGTTATTACTGTCGACAGTGTGAGGCTGGATTGTGTTATTACTGTAGACAGTGTGAGGCTGGATTGGATTATTACTGTAGACAGCGTGAGGCTGGTTTGGGTTCTTACTGTAGACAGTGTGAGACTGGGTTGGGTTATTATTGTAGACAGTGTGAGGCTGTGTTGAGTTAAAGCTGTCGACAGTGTGAGGCTGGGTTGAATTATTACTGTAGGCAGAGTGAGTCTGGATTGGATTATTCCTGGACACAGTGTGAGGCTGGTTTGGGTTATTACTGTAGACAGTGCGAGGCTGGTTGGGTTATTACTGTAGACAGTGTGAGGTTGGGTTGAATTATTACTGTAGGCAGAGTGAGTCTGGATTGGGTTATTACTGGACACAGTGTGAGGCTGGTTTGGGTTATTACTGTAGACAGTGTGAGGCTGGGTTGGGTTATTTCTGTAGCCAGTGTCAGGCTGGTTTGGGTTATTACTGTAGACAGTGTGAGGCTGGTTTGGGTTATTACTGTGGACAGTGTGAGGCTGAATTGGGTTATTACTTTAGACAGTGTGAGGCTGGATTGGGTTATTACTGTCGACAGTGTGAGGCTGGATTGAGTTATTTCTGTCGACAGTGTGAGGCTGGATTGGGTTATTACTGTAGACAGTGTGAGGCTGGATTGGGTTATAACTGTCGACAGTGTGAGGCTGGATTGAGTTATTTCTGTCGACAGTGTGATGCTGGGTTTGGTTATTATTGTAGACAGGGTGAGACTGGATTGGGTTATTACTGTAGACAGTGTGACGCTGGGTTTGGTTATTACTGTAGACAGTGTGTGACTGGATTGGATTATTACTGTAGACAGTGTGAGGCTGGTTTGGGTTCTTACTGTAGACAGTGTGAGACTGGGTTGGGTTATTATTGTAGACAGTGTGAGGCTGTGTTGAGTTAAAGCTGTCGACAGTGTGAGGCTGGTTTGAATTATTACTGTCGGCAGAGTGAGTCTGGATTGAGTTATTACTGGACACAGTGTGAGGCTGGTTTGGGTTATTACTGTAGACAGTGCGAGGCCGGTTGGGTTATTACTGTAGACAGTGTGAGGTTGGGTTGAATTACTACTGTAGGCAGAGTGAGTCTGGATTGGGTTATTACTGGACACAGTGTGAGGCTGGTTTGGGTTATTACTGTAGACATTGTGAGGCTGGATTGGGTTATTTATGTAGCCAGTGTCAGGCTGGTTTGGGTTATTACTGTAGACAGTGTGAGGCTGGTTTGGGTTATTACTGTGGACAGTATGAGGCTGAATTGGGTTATTACTGTAGACAGTGTAAGTTTGGGTTTGTTTATTACTGTAGACAGTGTGAGATTGGATTGGGTTATTACTGTAGACAGTGTGAGGCTGGATTGGGTTATTACTGTAGACAGTATGAGGCTGGGTTGGGTTATTACTGTCGATAGTGTGAGACTGGATTGGGTTATTACTGTATACAGTGTGAGACTGGGTTATTACTGTAGACAGTGTGAGGCTGGATTGGTTTATTACTGTAGACAGTGTGAGGCTGGATTGGGTTATTACTGTAGACAGTGTGAGGCTGGGTTGGATTATTTCTGCAGCCAGTGTCAGGCTGGTTTGGGTTATTACTGTAGACAGTGTGAGGCTGGTTTAGGTTATTACTGTGGACAGTGTGAGGCTGGGTTGGATTATTTCTGCAGCCAGTGTCAGGCTGGTTTGGGTTATTACTGTAGACAGTGTGAGGCTGAATTGGGTTATTACTGTAGACAGTGTAAGGTTGGGTTTGGTTATTACTGTAGACAGTGTGAGCCTTGGTTTGGTTATTACTGTCGACAATGTGCGACTGAATTGGGTTATTACTGTCGACAGTGAGAGGCTGGGTTGGGTTATTACCATAGACAGTGTGAACCTGGATTGGGTTATTACTGCAGACAGTGTGAGGCGGGGTTAGGTTATTACTGTAGACAGTGCGAGGCTGGATTGGGTTATTACTGGAGACAGTGTGAGGTTGGGTTATTACAGTAGACAGTGAGAGGCTGGATTGGGTTATTCCTGTAGACAGTGTGAGGCTGGATTGGGTTATTACTGTAGACAGTGTGAGGCTGGATTGGGTTATTACAGTAGACAGTGTGAGGCTGGATTGGGTTATTACTGTAGACAGTGTGAGGCTGGGTTGGGTTATTACGGTACACAGAGAGAGGCTGCGTTATTACAGTGGACAGTGGGAGGCTGGATTGGGTTATTACTGTAGACAGGGTGAGGCTGGGTTGGGTTATTACTGTAGACAGTGTGATGCCGGGTTGGGTTATCACTGTAGATAATGTGAGGCTGGATTGGGTTATTGCTGTAGACAGTGTGAGACTGGATTGGGTTATTACTGTAGACAGTGTGAGGCTGGATTGGGTTATTACTTTAGGCAGTGTGAGACTGGATTGGGTTATTACTGTCGACAGTGTGAGGCTGGATTGAGTTATTTCTGTCGACAGTGTGAGGCTGGATTGGGTTATTACTGTAGACAGTGTGACGCTGGGTTTGGTTATTACTGTAGACAGTGTAAGACTGTGCTGGGGTATTACTGTAGCTAGTGTGAGGGTGGGTCAAGTAATTACTGTAGACAGTGTGAGACTGGATTGGGTTATTGCTGTCGACAGTGTGAGGCTGGGTTACGTTATTACTATCGACAGTGTGAGGCTGGGTTAGGTTATTACTGTAGACAGTGTGAGGCTGGATTGGGTTATTACTGTAGACAGTGTGACGCTGGGTTGGGTTATTACTGTAGAAAGTGTGAGGCTGGATTTGGTTATTACTGTAGACAGTGTGAAACTGGATTGGGTTATTACTGTAGACAGTGTGAGACGGGATTGGGTTATTACTGTAGACAGTGTGAAGCTGTGATAGGTTATTACTGTAGACAGTGTGAAGATGTGATAGGTTATTACTGTAGACAGTGTGAGGTTGGGTTGGGTTATTACGGTACACAGTGAGAGGCTGGGTTATTACAGTGGACAGTGTGAGGCTGGATTGTGTTATTACAGTAGACAGTGTGAGGCTGGATTGGGTTATTACTTTAGACAGTGTGAGGCTGCATTGGGTTATTACTGTCGACAGTGTGAGGCAGGATTGAGTTATTTCTGTCGACAGTGTGAGGCTGGATTGGGTTATTACTGTAGACAGTGTGAGGCTGGATTGGGTTATTACTGTAGACAGTGTGAGACTGGATTGGGTTATTACTGTTGACAGTGTGAGGCTAGATTGGGTTATTACTGTAGACAGTGTGAGACTGGATTGGGTTATTACTGTTGACAGTGTGAGGCTAGATTGGGTTATTACTGTAGACAGTGTGAGACTGGATTGGGTTATTACTGTTGACAGTGTGAAGCTAGATTGGGTTATTACTGTAGACAGTGTGAGACTGGATTGGGTTATTACTGTAGACAGTGTGAGGCTGGATTGGGTTATTACTGTAGACAATGTGAGACTGGATTCGGTTATTACTGTTGACAGTGTGAGGCTAGATTGGGTTATTACTGTAGACAGTGTGAGACTGGTTTGGGTTATTACTGTAGACAGTTTGAGGCTGGATTGGGTTATTACTGTAGACAGTGTGAGACTGGATTGGGTTATTACTGTAGACAGTGTGAGGCTAGATTGAGTTATTTCTATCGACAGTGTGAGGCTGGATTGGGTTATTACTGTAGACAGTGTGAAGCTGGGTTTGGTTATTACTGTATACAGTGTGACGCTGGGTTAGGTTATTACTTTAGACAGTGTGAGACTGGATTGGGTTATTACTGTAGACAGCGTGAAGCTGTGATAGGTTTTTACTGTAGACAGTGTGAAGCTGTGATAGGTTATTACTGTAGACAGTGTGAAGCTGTGATAGGTTATTACTGTGGACAGTGTGAGGTTGGGTTGGGTTATTACGGTACACAGAGAGAGGCTGCGTTATTACAGTGGACAGTGTGAGGCTGGATTGGGATATTACTGTAGACAGTGTGAGGCTAGATTGGGTTATTACTGTAGACAGTGTGAGGCTGGGTTGGGTTATTACTGTAGACAGTGTGAAGCCGGGTTGGGTTATTACTGTAGATAATGTGAGGCTGGATTGGGTTATTGCTGTAGACAGTGTGAGACTGGATTGGGTTATTACTGTAGACAGTGTGAGGCTGGATTGGGTTATTACTGTAGACAGTGTGAGACTGGATTGGGTTATTACTGTACACAGTGTGAGACTGGATTGGGTTATTACTGTAGACAGTGTGAGGCTGGATTGGGTTATTACTGTAGATGTGTGAGGCTAGATTGAGTTATTTCTATCGACAGTGTGAGGCTGGATTGGGTTATTACTGTAGACAGTGTGACGCTGGGTTGGGTTATTACTGTAGACAGTGTGAGACTGGATTGGGTTATTACTGTAGACAGCGTGAAGCTGTGATAGGTTTTTCCTGTAGACAGTGTGAAGCTGTGATAGGTTATTACTGTAGACAGTGTGAGGTTGGGTTGGGATATTACGGTACACAGTGAGAGGCTGGGTTATTACAGTGGACAGTGTGAAGCTGTGATAGGTTATTACTGTAGACAGTGTGAAGCTGTGATAGGTTATTACTGTAGACAATGTGAGGTTGAGTTGTGTTATTACGGTACACAGAGAGAGGCTGCGTTATTACAGTGGACAGTGTGAGGCTGGATTGGGATATTACTGTAGACAGTGTGAGGCTAGATTGGGTTATTACTGTAGACAGTTTGAGGCTGGGTTGGGTTATTACTGTAGACAGTGTGAGGCCGGGTTGGGTTATTACTGTAGACAGTGTGAGGCTGGTTTGGGTTATTACTGTGGACAGTGTGAGGCTGAATAGGGTTATTACTTTAGACAGTGTGAGGCTGGATTGGGTTATTACTGTCGACAGTGTGAGGCTGGATTGAGTTATTTCTGTCGACAGTGTGAGGCTGGATTGGGTTATTACTGTAGACAGTGTGAGGCTGGATTGGGTTATTACTGTCGACAGTGTGAGGCTGGATTGAGTTATTTCTGTCGACAGTGTGATGCTGGGTTTGGTTATTATTGTAGACAGGGTGAGACTGGATTGGGTTATTACTGTAGACAGTGTGACGCTGGGTTACTTATTACTGGAGACAGTGTGTGACTGGATTGGCTTATTACTGTAGACAGTGTGAGGCTGGATTGGGTTATTACTGTAGACAGTGTGAGACTGGATTGTGTTATTACTGTAGACAGTGTGAAGCTGTGATAGGTTATTACTGTAGACAGTGTGAGGCTGGATTGAGTTATTACTGTAGACAGTGTGAAGCTGCGATAGGTTATTACGGTACACAGTGAGAGGCTGGGTTATTACAGTGGACAGTGTGAGATTGGATTGTGTTATTACTGTAGACAGTGTGAGAGAGACTGGGTTATTGCTGTAGACAGTGTGAGGGTGGATTGGGTTATTGCTGTCGACAGTGTGAGGCTGGATTGGGTTATTACTGTAGACAGTGTGAGGGTGGATTGGGTTATTACTGTCGACAGTGTGAGGCTGGATTGTGTTATTGCTGTCGACAGTGTGAGGCTGGATTGGATTTTTACTGTAGACAGCGTGAGGTTGGTTTGGGTTCTTACTGTAGACAGTGTGAGACTGGGTTGGGTTATTATTGTAGACAGTGTGAGGCTGTGTTGAGTTAAAGCTGTCGACAGTATGAGGCTGGGTTGAATTATTACTGTAGGCAGAGTGAGACTGGATTGGGTTATTACTGGACACAGTGTGAGGCTGGTTTGGGTTATTACTGTAGATGTGTGAGGCTAGATTGAGTTATTTCTATCGACAGTGTGAGGCTGGATTGGGTTATTACTGTAGACAGTGTGACGCTGGGTTGGGTTATTACTGTAGACAGTGTGAGACTGGATTGGGTTATTACTGTAGACAGCGTGAAGCTGTGATAGGTTTTTACTGTAGACAGTGTGAAGCTGTGATAGGTTATTACTGTAGACAGTGTGAGGTTGGGTTGGGATATTACGGTACACAGTGAGAGGCTGGGTTATTACAGTGGACAGTGTGAAGCTGTGATAGGTTATTACTGTAGACAGTGTGAAGCTGTGATAGGTTATTACTGTAGACAATGTGAGGTTGAGTTGTGTTATTACGGTACACAGAGAGAGGCTGCGTTATTACAGTGGACAGTGTGAGGCTGGATTGGGATATTACTGTAGACAGTGTGAGGCTATATTGGGTTATTACTGTAGACAGTTTGAGGCTGGGTTGGGTTATTACTGTAGACAGTGTGAGGCCGGGTTGGGTTATTACTGTAGACAGTGTGAGGCTGGTTTGGGTTATTACTGTGGACAGTGTGAGGCTGAATAGGGTTATTACTTTAGACAGTGTGAGGCTGGATTGGGTTATTACTGTCGACAGTGTGAGGCTGGATTGAGTTATTTCTGTCGACAGTGTGAGGCTGGATTGGGTTATTACTGTAGACAGTGTGAGGCTGGATTGGGTTATTACTGTCGACAGTGTGAGGCTGGATTGAGTTATTTCTGTCGACAGTGTGATGCTGGGTTTGGTTATTATTGTAGACAGGGTGAGACTGGATTGGGTTATTACTGTAGACAGTGTGACGCTGGGTTACTTATTACTGGAGACAGTGTGTGACTGGATTGGCTTATTACTGTAGACAGTGTGAGGCTGGATTGGGTTATTACTGTAGACAGTGTGAGACTGGATTGTGTTATTACTGTAGACAGTGTGAAGCTGTGATAGGTTATTACTGTAGACAGTGTGAGGCTGGATTGAGTTATTACTGTAGACAGTGTGAAGCTGCGATAGGTTATTACGGTACACAGTGAGAGGCTGGGTTATTACAGTGGACAGTGTGAGATTGGATTGTGTTATTACTGTAGACAGTGTGAGAGAGACTGGGTTATTGCTGTAGACAGTGTGAGGGTGGATTGGGTTATTGCTGTCGACAGTGTGAGGCTGGATTGGGTTATTACTGTAGACAGTGTGAGGGTGGATTGGGTTATTACTGTCGACAGTGTGAGGCTGGATTGTGTTATTGCTGTCGACAGTGTGAGGCTGGATTGGATTTTTACTGTAGACAGCGTGAGGTTGGTTTGGGTTCTTACTGTAGACAGTGTGAGACTGGGTTGGGTTATTATTGTAGACAGTGTGAGGCTGTGTTGAGTTAAAGCTGTCGACAGTATGAGGCTGGGTTGAATTATTACTGTAGGCAGAGTGAGACTGGATTGGGTTATTACTGGACACAGTGTGAGGCTGGTTTGGGTTATTACTGTAGACAGTGCGAGGCTGGTTGGGTTATTACTGTAGACAGTGTGAGGTTGGGTTGAATTTCTACTGTAGGCAGAGGGAGTCTGGATTGGGTTATTACTGGACACAGTGTGAGGCTGGTTTGGGTTATTACTGTAGACAGTGTGAGGCTGGGTTGGGTTATTTCTGTAGCCAGTGTCAGGCTGGTTTGGGTTATTACTGTAGACAGTGTGAGGCTGGTTTGGGTTATTACTGTGGACAGTGTGAGGCTGAATTGGATTATTACTGTAGACAGTGTAAGTTTGGGTTTGTTTATTACTGTAGACAGTGTGAGATTGGATTGGGTTATTACTGTAGACAGTGTGAGGCTAGATTGAGTTATTACTGTAGACAGTATGAGGCTGGGTTGGGTTATTACTGTCGATAGTGTGATACTGGATTGGGTTATTACTGTATACAGTATGAGGCTGGGTTATTACTGTAGACAGTGTGAGGCTGGATTGGTTTATTACTGTAGACAGTGTGAGGCTGGATTGGGTTATTACTGTAGACAGTGTGAGGCTAGATTGGGTTATTACTGTAGACAGTGTGAGGCTGGTTTGGGTTATTACTGTGGACAGTGTGAGGCTGAATTGGGTTATTACTTTAGACAGTGTGAGGCTAGATTGGGTTATTACTGTCGACAGTGTGAGGCTGGATTGAGTTATTTCTGTCGACAGTGTGAGGCTGGATTGGGTTATTACTGTAGACAGTGTGAGGCAGGATTGGGTTATGACTGTCGACAGTGTGAGGCTGGATTGAGTTATTTCTGTCGACAGTGTGATGCTGGGTTTGGTTATTATTGTAGACAGGGTGAGACTGGATTGGGTTATTACTGTAGACAGTGTGACGCTGGGTTACTTATTACTGTAGACAGTGTGTGACTGGATTGGCTTATTACTGTAGACAGTGTGAGGCTGGATTGGGTTATTACTGTAGACAGTGTGAGACTGGATTGTGTTATTACTGTAGACAGTGTGAAGCTGTGATAGGTTATTACTGTAGACAGTGTGAGGCTGGATTGGGTTATTACTGTAGACAGTGTGAAGCTGCGATAGGTTATTACGTTACACAGTGAGAGGCTGGGTTATTACAGTGGACAGTGTGAGATTGGATTGTGTTATTACTGTAGACAGTGTGAGAGAGACTGGGTTATTGCTGTAGACAGTGTGAGGGTGGATTGGGTTATTGCTGTCGACAGTGTGAGGCTGGATTGGGTTATTACTGTAGACAGTGTGAGGGTGGATTGGGTTATTACTGTCGACAGTGTGAGGCTGGATTGTGTTATTACTGTCGAAAGTGTGAGGCTGGATTGGATTATTACTGTAGACAGCGTGAGGCTGGTTTGGGTTCTTACTGTAGACAGTGTGAGACTGGGTTGGGTTATTATTGTAGACAGTGTGAGGCTGTGTTGAGTTAAAGCTGTCGACAGTGTGAGGCTGGGTTGAATTATTACTGTAGGCAGAGTGAATCTGGATTGGGTTATTACTGGACACAGTGTGAGGCTGGTTTGGGTTATTACTGTAGACAGTGCGAGGCTGGTTGGGTTATTACTGTAGACAGTGTGAGGTTGGGTTGAATTACTACTGTAGGCAGAGTGAGTCTGGATTGGGTTATTACTGGACACATTGTGAGGCTGGTTTGGGTTATTACTGTAGACAGTGTGAGGCTGGGTTGGGTTATTTCTGTAGCCAGTGTCAGGCTGGTTTGTGTTATTACTGTAGACAGTGTGAGGCTGGTTTGGGTTATTACTGTGGACAGTGTGAGGCTGAATTGGATTATTACTGTAGACAGTGTAAGTTTGGGTTTGTTTATTACTGTAGACAGTGTGAGATTGGATTGGGTTATTACTGTAGACAGTGTGAGGCTAGATTGAGTTATTACTGTAGACAGTATGAGGCTGGGTTGGGTTATTACTGTCGATAGTGTGAGACTGGATTGGGTTATTACTGTATACAGTATGAGGCTGGGTTATTACTGTAGACAGTGTGAGGCTGGATTGGTTTATTACTGTAGACAGTGTGAGACTGGATTGGGTTATTACTGTAGCCAGTGTCAGGCTGGTTTGGGTTATTACTGCAGACAGTGTGAGGCTGGTTTAGGTTATTACAGTGGACAGTGTGAGGCTGAATTGGGTTATTACTGTAGACAGTGTAAGGTTGGGTTTGGTTATTACTGTAGACAGTGTGAGACTGGATTGGGTTATTACTGTAGACAGTGTGAGGCTGGGTTGGGTTATTACCGTCGACAGTGAGAGGCTGGGTTGGGTTATTACCATAGACAGTGTGAACCTGGATTGGGTTATTACTGCAGACAGTGTGAGGCGGGGTTAGGTTATTACTGTAGACAGTGCGAGGCTGGATTGGGTTATTACTGTAGACAGTGTGAGGTTGGGTTATTACAGTAGACAGTGAGAGGCTGGATTGGGTTATTCCTGTAGACAGTGTGAGGCTGGATTGGGTTATTACTGCAGACAGTGTGAGGCTGGATTGGGTTATTACAGTAGACAGTGTGAGGCTGGATTGGGTTATTACTGTAGACAGTGTGAGGCTGGGTTGGGTTATTACTGTCGACAGTTAGAGGCTGGGTTGGGTTATTACCATAGACAGTGTGAACCTGGATTGGGTTATTGCTGTCGACAGTGTGAGGCTGGATTGGGTTATTACTGCAGACAGTGTGAGGCGGGGTTAGGTTATTACTGTAGACAGTGAGAGGCTGGGTTGGGTTATTACCATAGACAGTGTGAACCTGGATTGGGTTATTGCTGTAGACAGTGCGAGGCTGGATTGGGTTATAACTGTAGACAGTGTGAGGTTGGGTTATAACAGTAGGCAGTGAGAGGCTGGATTGGGTTATTCCTGTAGACAGTGTGAGGCTGGATTGGGTTATTCCTGTAGACAGTGTGAGGCTGGATTGGGTTATTACTGTAGACAGTGTGAGGTTGGGTTATTACAGTAGACAGTGTGAGGCTGGATTGGGTTATTCCTGTAGACAGTGTGAGGTTGGGTTAATACTGTCGACAGTGTGAGTCTGGGTTTGGTTATTACTGTAGACAGTGAGAGGCTGGATTGGGTTATTACTGTAGACAGTGTGAGGTTGGGTTAATACTGTCGACAGTGTGAGTCTGGGTTTGGTTATTACTGTAGACAGTGAGAGGCTGGATTGGGTTATTACTGTAGACAGTGTGAGGTTGGGTTATAACAGTAGGCAGTGAGAGGCTGGATTGGGTTATTCCTGTAGACAGTGTGAGGCTGGATTGGGGTATTACTGTAGACAGTTTGAGGTTGGGTTATTACTGTAAACAGTGTGAGGCTGGATTGGGTTATTCCTGTAGACAGTGTGAGGTTGGGTTAATACTGTCGACAGTGTGAGTCTGGGTTTGGTTATTACTGTAGACAGTGAGAGGCTGAATTGGGTTATTACTGTAGACAGTGTGAGGTTGGGTTAATACTGTCGACAGTGTGAGTCTGGGTTTGGTTATTACTGTAGACAGTGAGAGGCTGGATTGGGTTATTACTGTAGACAGTCTGAAGTTGGGTTAGGTTATTACTGTACTCTACCTTCTGCACTGTAAATTCTATGATAAATTCTATGTTGATAATTACTGTGGACAATGTGAGCCTGCGTTGGGTTATTCTTTGAACATCGAATGGTTAACATCCATGTTCTGCTCTTGATCTCATTCTGATCTGACCTTTATCTTTTCTGTAGAATTCTGATTCAATTTCAGATACGGATGTCAGTCTTTTCTTGAGCAGGAAACTACGACAAAAGGTTTGATTGTCTTTATATTCTGAACATCGAGTTAAAATCTGTCAGATCATACCCACTACTCACATCTCTTTCTTGAGTAGCATTTATTGCTTTTGTTGCCATTTACACCTCGTCTGCATCCATCTTTTCCTGGTCCATTACCGCCCAGCGTTTTCCTTCAGCCACCATCCATTGTGTTGCTTAATCTCTCCCGTCTTCTGCTTTACCCTTCCTCTTCCCCTGCCTCTGAACGTGGTGCATACTTGTTATATCTCCAACTTCTCCACTTCAGATGAGGGAAACGACACCTCTGGGCACGATTCAGCGGACTCGTTGAAATGTCCGCTGAACGGTGCGTTTATGGGGGTGCCTCTGGGTACCTGCAGCACCAAGAAAGACCCTACTCTTCAACCACACTTTGCCGGGTTCTTTTGGTGTCAGCCCCCCCCCCCCTCACCCCCGACAAGGCCACCCTCTAAGTCCTTTCCTGCACTGATAACCTCATCTTGCCAATGCAGAGTGTCTACTCGGGGATGGGGACGCCATTTTTAAAGATAACCCCGATCTTTCATCGTTCCTCCACCCACTTTGCACCCAGACCAAAGCCTGAGGACTCCCCACTTCACCTTACTTCTCTCTTGGGTTATTACTGTAGATAATGTGAGGCTGGTTTGGGTTATTACTGTAGACAGTGTGAGGCTGGTTTGGGTTCTTACTGTAGACAGTGTGAGACTGGGTTGGGTTATTATTGTAGACAGTGTGAGGCTGTGTTGAGTTAAAGCTGTCGACAGTGTGAGGCTGGTTTGAATTATTACTGTCGGCAGAGTGAGTCTGGATTGGGTTATTACTGGACACAGTGTGAGGCTGGTTTGGGTTATTACTGTAGACAGTGCGAGGCTGGTTGGGTTATTACTGTAGACAGTGTGAGGTTGGGTTGAATTACTACTGTAGGCAGAGTGAGTCTGGATTGGGTTATTACTGGACACAGTGTGAGGCTGGTTTGGGTTATTACTGTAGACAGTGTGAGGCTGGGTTGGGTTATTTCTGCAGCCAGTGTCAGGCTGGTTTGGGTTATTACTGTAGACAGTGTGAGGCTGGTTTGGGTTATTACTGTCGACAGTGTGAGGCTGAATTGGATTATTACTGTAGACAGTGTAAGTTTGCGTTTGTTTATTACTGTAGACAGTGTGAGATTGGATTGGGTTATTACTGTAGACAGTGTGAGGCTGGATTGAGTTATTACTGTAGACAGTATGAGGCTGGGTTGGGTTATTACTGTCGATAGTGTGAGACTGGATTGGGTTATTACTGTATACAGTGTGAGACTGGGTTATTACTGTAGACAGCGTGAGGCTGGGTTGGGTTATTACTGTCGATAGTGTGAGACTGGGTTATTACTGTAGACAGTGTGAGGCTGGGTTGGGTTATTACTGTCGATAGTGTGAGACTGGATTGGGTTATTACTGTATACAGTGTGAGGCTAGGTTGGGTTATTACTGTCGATAGTGTGAGACTGGATTGGGTTATTACTGTATACAGTATGAGGCTGGGTTATTACTGTAGACAGTGTGAGGCTGGATTGGTTTATTACTGAAGACAGTGTGAGGCTGGATTGTGTTATTACTGTAGACAGTGTGAGGCTGGTTTGGGTTATTACTGTAGACAGTGTGAGGCTGGATTGGGTTATTACTGTAGACAGTGTGAGCCTTGGTTTGGTTATTACTGTAGACAATGTGCGACTGAATTGGGTTATTACTGTAGACAGTGTGAGGCTGGGTTGGGTTATTACTGTAGACAGTGTGAGGCTGGATTGGGTTATTACTGTAGACAGTGTGAGCCTTGGTTTGGTTATTACTGTAGACAATGTGCGACTGAATTGGGTTATTACTGTAGACAGTGTGAGGCTGGGTTGGGTTATTACTGTCGACAGTGAGAGGCTGGGTTGGGTTATTACCATAGACAGTGTGAACCTGGATTGGGTTATTACTGCAGACAGTGCGAGGCTGGATTGGGTTATTACTGTAGACAGTGTGAGGTTGGGTTATTACAGTAGACAGTGAGAGGCTGGATTGGGTTATTCCTGTAGACAGTGTGAGGCTGGATTGGGTTATTACTGTAGACAGTGTGAGGCTGGATTGGGTTATTACAGTAGACAGTGTGAGGCTGGATTGGGTTATTACTGTAGACAGTGTGAGGCTGGGTTGGGTTATTACTGTCGACAGTTAGAGGCTGGGTTGGGTTATTACCATAGACAGTGTGAACCTGGATTGGGTTATTGCTGTAGACAGTGTGAGGCTGGATTGGGTTATTACTGCAGACAGTGTGAGGCGGGGTTAGGTTATTACTGTAGACAGTGAGAGGCTGGGTTGGGTTATTACCATAGACAGTGTGAACCTGGATTGGGTTATTGCTGTCGACAGTGTGAGGCTGGATTGGGTTATTACTGTAGACAGTGTGAGGTTGGGTTATTACAGTAGACAGTGTGAGGCTGGATTGGGTTATTCCTGTAGACAGTGTGAGGTTGGGTTAATACTGTCGACAGTGTGAGTCTGGGTTTGGTTATTACTGTAGACAGTGAGAGGCTGGATTGGGTTATTACTGTAGACAGTGTGAGGTTGGGTTAATACTGTCAACAGTGTGAGTCTGGGTTTGGTTATTACTGTAGACAGTGAGAGGCTGGATTGGGTTATTACTGTAGACAGTGTGAGGTTGGGTTATAACAGTAGGCAGTGAGAGGCTGGATTGGGTTATTCCTGTAGACAGTGTGAGGCTGGATTGGGGTATTACTGTAGACAGTTTGAGGTTGGGTTATTACTGTAGACAGTGTGAGGCTGGATTGGGTTATTCCTGTAGACAGTGTGAGGTTGGGTTAATACTGTCGACAGTGTGAGTCTGGGTTTGGTTATTACTGTAGACAGTGAGAGGCTGGATTGGGTTATTACTGTAGACAGTGTGAGGTTGGGTTAATACTGTCGACAGTGTGAGTCTGGGTTTGGTTATTACTGTAGACAGTGAGAGGCTGGATTGGGTTATTACTGTAGACAGTGTGAAGTTGGGTTAGGTTATTACTGTACTCTACCTTCTGCACTGTAAATTCTATGATAAATTCTATGTTGATAATTACTGTGGACAATGTGAGCCTGCGTTGGGTTATTCTTTGATCATCGAATGGTTAACCTCCATGTTCTGCTCTTGATCTCATTCTGATCTGACCTTTATCTTTTCTGTAGAATTCTGATTCAATTTCAGATACGGAAGTCAGTCTTTTCTTGAGCAGGAAACTACGACAAAAGGTTTGATTGTCTTTATATTCTGAACATCGAGTTAAAATCTGTCAGATCATACCCACTACTCACATCTCTTTCTTGAGTAGCATTTATTGCTTTTGTTGCCATTTACACCTCGTCTGCATCCATCTTTTCCTGGTCCATTACCGCCCAGCGTTTTCCTTCAGCCACCATCCATTGTGTTGCTTAATCTCTCCCGTCTTCTGCTTTACCCTTCCTCTTCCCCTGCCTCTGAACGTGGTGCATACTTGTTATATCTCCAACTTCTCCACTTCAGATGAAGGAAACGACACCTCTGGGCACGATTCAGCGGACTCGTTGAAATGTCCGCTGAACAGTGCGTTTATGGGGGTGCCTCTGGGTACCTGCAGCACCAAGAAAGACCCTACTCTTCAACCACACTTTGCCGGGTTCTTTTGGTGTCAGCCCCCCCCCACCCGCCCCCCCCCCCCCACCCCCCGCCCCCGTCAAGGCCACCCTCTAAGTCCTTTCCTGCACTGATAACCTCATCTTGCCAATGCAGAGTGTCTACTCGGGGATGGGGACGCCATTTTTAAAGATAACCCCGATCTTTCATCGTTCCTCCACCCACTTTGCACCCAGACCACAGCCTGAGGACTCCCCACTTCACCTTACTTCTCTCTTGGGTTATTACTCTAGATAATGTGATGCTGGTTTGGGTTATTACTGCAGACAGTGTGAGGCTGGGTTGGGTTATTTCTGTAGCCAGTGTCAGGCTGGTTTGGGTTATTACTGTAGACAGTGTGAGGCTGGTTTGGGTTATTACTGTGGACAGTGTGAGGCTGAATTGGATTATTACTGTAGACAGTGTAAATTTGGGTTTGTTTATTACTGTAGACAGTGTGAGATTGGATTGGGTTATTACTGTAGACAGTGTGAGGCTGGATTGAGTTATTACTGTAGACAGTATGAGGCTGGGTTGGGTTATTACTGTCGATAGTGTGAGACTGGATTGGGTTATTACTGTATACAGTATGAGGCTGGGTTATTACTGTAGACAGTGTGAGGCTGGATTGGGTTATTACTGTATACAGAGTGAGGCTGGGTTTGGTTATTACTGTAGACAGTGTGAGGCTGGATTGGGTTATTGCTGTAGACAGTGTGAGGCTGGACTGGGTTATTACAGTAGACAGTGTGAGGCTGGATTCGGTTATTACTGTAGACAGTGTGAGGCTGGATTGGTTTATTACTGTAGACAGTGTGAGGCTGGATTGGGTTATTACTGTAGACAGTGTGAGGCTGGGTTGGGTTATTACTGTAGACAGTGTGAGGCTGGTTTAGGTTATTACTGTGGACAGTGTGAGGCTGAATTGGGTTATTACTGTAGACAGTGTAAGGTTGGGTTTGGTTATTACTGTAGACAGTGTGAGACTGGATTGGGCTATTACTGTAGACAGTGTGAGGCTGGATTGGGTTATTACTGTAGACAGTGTGAGCCTTGGTTTGGTTATTACTGTAGACAATGTGCGACTGAATTGGGTTATTACTGTAGACAGTGTGAGGCTGGGTTGGGTTATTACTGTAGACAGGGTGAGGCTGGATTGGGTTATTACTGTAGACAATGTGAGCCTTGGTTTGGTTATTACTGTAGACAATGTGCGACTGAATTGGGTTATTACTGTAGACAGTGCGAGGCTGGATTGGGTTATAACTGTAGACAGTGTGAGGTTGGGTTATAACAGTAGGCAGTGAGAGGCTGGATTGGGTTATTCCTGTAGACAGTGTGAGGCTGGATTGGGTTATTACTGTAGACAGTGTGAGGCTGGATTGGGTTATAACTGTCGACAGTTAGAGGCTGGGTTGGGTTATTACCATAGACAGTGTGAACCTGGATTGGGTTATTGCTGTAGACAGTGTGAGGCTGGATTGGGTTATTACTGCAGACAGTGTGAGGCGGGGTTAGGTTATTACTGTAGACAGTGAGAGGCTGGGTTGGGTTATTACCATAGACAGTGTGAACCTGGATTGGGTTATTGCTGTAGACAGTGCGAGGCTGGATTGGGTTATAACTGTAGACAGTGTGAGGCTGGCTTGGGTTATTACTGTAGACAGTGCGAGGCTGGATTGGGTTATAACTGTAGACAGTGTGAGGTTGGGTTATAACAGTAGGCAGTGAGAGGCTGGATTGGGTTATTCCTGTAGACAGTGTGAGGCTGGATTGGGTTATTACTGTAGACAGTGTGAGGTTGGGTTATTACAGTCGACAGTGTGAGGCTGGATTGGGTTATTACTGTCGGCAGTGAGAGGCTGGGTTGGGTTATTACCATAGACAGTGTGAACCTGGATTGGGTTATTACTGCAGACAGTGTGAGGCGGGGTTAGGTTATTACTGTAGACAGTGCGAGTCTGGATTGGGTTATTACTGTAGACAGTGTGAGGTTGGGTTATTACAGTAGACAGTGAGAGGCTGGATTGGGTTATTCCTGTAGACAGTGTGAGGCTGGATTGGGTTATTACTGTAGACAGTGTGAGGCTGGATTGGGTTATTACAGTAGACAGTGTGAGGCTGGATTGGGTTATTACTGTAGACAGTGTGAGGCTGGGTTGGGTTATTACTGTCGACAGTTAGAGGCTGGGTTGGGTTATTACCATAGACAGTGTGAACCTGGATTGGGTTATTGCTGTAGACAGTGCGAGGCTGGATTGGGTTATAACTGTAGACAGTGTGAGGTTGGGTTAATACTGTCGACAGTGTGAGTCTGGGTTTGGTTATTACTGTAGACAGTGAGAGGCTGGATTGGGTTATTACTGTAGACAGTGTGAGGTTGGGTTAATACTGTCAACAGTGTGAGTCTGGGTTTGGTTATTACTGTAGACAGTGAGAGGCTGGATTGGGTTATTACTGTAGACAGTGTGAGGTTGGGTTATAACAGTAGGCAGTGAGAGGCTGGATTGGGTTATTCCTGTAGACAGTGTGAGGCTGGATTGGGGTATTACTGTAGACAGTTTGAGATTGGGTTATTACTGTAGACAGTGTGAGGCTGGATTGGGTTATTCCTGTAGACAGTGTGAGGTTGGGTTAATACTGTCGACAGTGTGAGTCTGGGTTTGGTTATTACTGTAGACAGTGAGAGGCTGGATTGGGTTATTACTGTAGACAGTGTGAGGTTGGGTTAATACTGTCGACAGTGTGAGTCTGGGTTTGGTTATTACTGTAGACAGTGAGAGGCTGGATTGGATTATTACTGTAGACAGTGTGAAGTTGGGTTAGGTTATTACTGTACTCTACCTTCTGCACTGTAAATTCTATGATAAATTCTATGTTGATAATTACTGTGGACAATGTGAGCCTGCGTTGCGTTATTCTTTGAACATCGAATGGTTAACCTCCATGTTCTGCTCTTGATCTCATTCTGATCTGACCTTTATCTTTTCTGTGGAATTCTGATTCAATTTCAGATACGGATGTCAGTCTTTTCTTGAGCAGGGAACTACGACATAAGGTTTGATTGTCTTTATATTCTGAACATCGAGTTAAAATCTGTCAGATCATACCCACTACTCACATCTCTTTCTTGAGTAGCATTTATTGCTTTTGTTGCCATTTACACCTCCTCTGCATCCATCTTTTCCTGGTCCATTACCGCCCAGCGTTTTCCTTCAGCCACCATCCATTGTGTTGCTTAATCTCTCCCGTCTTCTGCTTTACCCTTCCTCTTCCCCTGCCTCTGAATGTGGTGCATACTTGTTATATCTCCAACTTCTCCACTTCAGATGAAGGAAACGACACCTCTGGGCACGATTCAGCGGACTCGTTGAAATGTCCGCTGAACGGTGCGTTTATGGGGGTGCCTCTGGGTACCTGCAGCACCAAGAAAGACCCTACTCTTCAACCACACTTTGCCGGGTTCTTTTGGTGTCAGCCCCCCCCCCCCCCCCCCCGCCCCCGTCAAGGCCACCCTCTAAGTCCTTTCCTGCACTGATAACCTCATCTTGCCAATGCAGAGTGTCTACTCGGGGATGGGGACGCCATTTTTAAAGATAACCCCAATCTTTCATCGTTCCTCCACCCACTTTGCACCCAGACCACAGCCTGAGGACTCCCCACTTCACCTTACTTCTCTCTTCCCGGGTCCTCGAGCCCCCATCACCCCATTTCTTATGTGCAAGTCGTCGTCGTCCCCCCCCTCCACCCCCACCCCCGGGCCTGACCCATGACTCCGGCACCTGGGCACCTTGGCATTGCCAGCCTGACACCTTGCCCATCCGCCTGCTAGCTTGGCAATGCCACCCATACATCCTGGCATGCCCAGGTGGCAGTGCCAAGTTGCCTGGCTGGCACTGCTGCTGCCCATGCTCAAGGAGAAGTGTCAAGGTGCCATCCTGCCCTCTCTCCCACGATCTGGAGGCCTCAACGTCCCAGCAAGACCCTCCCCCCCCCCCCCCCCCGCCCATCCCAAAGTTGCCATTACTGGTTCATGACTGTCAATAATCCGTTGAATCTCGCAAGATTCCAACGTTCCGATTCCCGGTGGAGGCCTCTCGTTGAATCGCGCCCTCTGTTTGTTTACATCCTTTCATGGGTTGTGGGCATCGCTGACTCGGCCAACATTTATTGTCCACCCCTAATTGCCCCGGAGAAGGTGGTGGTGAGCTGCGTTCTGGAACCGCTGCAGTCCATCAGATGTAGTTGCACCAACAATGCCATTGTTCTCCAATTTGTGTCCCGGTGGCAGTGAAGGAACGGCCAATGTCATTTCAAATCAGGATGGTGTGTGGTTTGGAGAGGGACTTGCAATCGGTGCTCGCATGCACCTGCTGCCCTTGTCCTTCCAAGTGGTAGAGGTCATTCATTTCTCAATGGTGTTACTTTACTAGGCTGCGATTGACAGCTTGCACACACACACAGCTGCCTGTACTGTTTCATTCATTTCTGAACATGCTTGAGGAACTTTGAAGTAGTCAGCTGTGAAACTCAAAGAAAGCACTTAACTCTCTTTGATGTGACCTAGGAGCTGTCAATCATAGCTTGATGTTTGTAAACATTGTGCGAGATGAATGGAACAATGCAAGCAGCTGTGTGTGTGTGGGAGCCGTCAATCATAGCTCGTAAAATCAATACCAAAGAGAAATCAATGAATGGCTTGCAGATCAAAGATCTGAGGGGGTTTAAACACAGACGACTGTTTTTCTCTTACCAGGAATTGGTAGGTGCTGCTTCCTTTGCCTGAGCAAGCAGGTGTATTGCCCATGTGAGCATTAAAGCAGTGATTTCTTTCCACTGACTTTCTGCCTGGAATGCTCTCTAGCTTCCAGAGAGGGGTTTCTCTTCTGAGGAGTCTCTGAGGGGTCTCTCTAATCAGGTGGTCTCTGCAGGGGGTTGCCTTAATTCGGGGGCCTCCAGGGGGGGTCCTTTTAATTCGGGGGTCTCTAGGAGTGGTGAGGTGGGGGGAGGAGGTCACCCCATACTGTGGAGGGGGGGTGACTCAGAAAATGCCAGGGGAGGTGAGCTGATTGCGTTGCAGGGATGAGGAGGACCCACCCGCCACGCTTTGCTGTTAGACCACGCACTCAAAATGAAGCCCAGTAGCGGGATTCGCTCGGGAATCCATCGCACAAGCCCTGCCATGCAAACGCTTGCATGGCTAAGGCTTGAGGATCTCTTCCTGATTTGTGCTCCCAGCGTGAGCGTAAATCAGGTGCAATTTAGTTCCAGCAGGAGAACATAGGGCGTGTTTCAACCAAAATGTTTCTGTGCTCGTCCTCAGGCACATTTAGTGGGTGTTTCTGGGGGCCTGCTATGCCGAGAAAGACCCTGCTATCCAACGGCACTTTGTTATGGGTCATGGTTTAGAGAACCCCAAAGTGTATCATGGAGTTCACCTGACCCACAACTTTTAATAGATTGTGGTATGGGGAGCACACGGCCCACTCTACAGGTGTGGTACAGCAGAAATGGAAAAGTATTTTCTTAAGCAAAACAATGTTTATTCTATGAACTCAAGTTAACCTTTTTGAAACATACAGTGAACATCTTAGCAACCATTAATTCAAATACAACTCCCAAAGAATACAACACTAAGTAATCCTTGATAACTTCCCGAACAACTTTAGCACACTGGGCTAAATCACTGGCTTTTAAAGCAGACCACGGCAGGCTAGCAGCACGGTTCAATTCCCATACCAGCCTCCCTGAACAGGCGCCGGAATGTGGCGACAAGGGGCTTTTCACAGTAACTTCATTTGAAGCCTACTTGTGACAATAAGCGATTTTCATTTCATTCCATTTTCAGAAGAAACATCTTTTAACAGAAGCACATCAGGTTTACATTCACTACTGAGAACATTTATAATTCTGAATTCACCAAATGATCAAGAGATAGTCTTTCCATGGCAGAGAGATCAACAGTACACCTGCTCTGCCTGGCTTCAGCTCCAACACTGAAAACGAAACTAAAATGCACCCTCCGCAAACAGCCTAAAACAAAAGTAAAAAGCTGGCAGACAGCCCAGCTCCACCCACACTCTGACATCACTGCAGTAATAAACACCCATTTCTTAAAGGTACTCTCACATGACACTTTGCTTTTTTTTTGATTCGATGAGGAATGCTGCGTCGAGGCCGCAGCTAGGCTCACCAGTGCAGGAAGGCTGCTCGTGGATCGGGGCAGATCTTTCAACCCCCCTCGGAGACCCCACCACGGCCTCTGAACCACCCCCCCCCACTTCAACCAACTTACGTTTTCCGGGGTCCTTGCCACGCCTCTTATGAATGAGGCAACCCCGACCCTGACCCCTGGCATGGGCAACATGGGACCAGGGTGCCACACTGTCAGCGGGCCCAGGTGGCAGTGCCAAGGTGCCAGCCTCACAGTGCTAAGGTGCCCAAGTGCCAATGGGAGTGCCAGGGTGCCACCCTGCCCAATTCCTGACCACCCGGGGGGGCCTCCAATGGCCTTGGAGACCCCTCCCATGTACCAATACGACTGGTCCATGTTCATGTTGACCAGTACCAAACGGCGCCTTTGCGAAGTCTCTCAGGTGCGGCCAGTGCATACCGGTCCCCGGAACAATCCAACAAATGCATCTTTAAATTATCCTAATGGCACATTTAAATATGCATATCTGGATCGCGTCCAGCGAGAACAGGATCCAGATCCAGATCGTGGCGTATCGTTAGAATCCATGAAATCTGGCAAGGTGTTTTGTGCGTCACGAATCTCGAGGAAGGCCTTCATAATATTCAACGGCCTCACTCTGACACCAAGTCAGGCTTGACGAGGCCATTGAACCCAAAGTCTCCAAAACGAACAATCCTGTTGGTGTCTCAAATCATCTAATCCCCAGGGAACCAAAACACCACAAGACATAGGAGCGGAAGAAAGGCCATTCGGCCCATCGAGTCCACTCCACCATCAATCATGGCTGATTTCAACTCCATTTACCCGCTCTCTCTCCATAGCCCTTAATTCCTCGAGAAATCAAGAGTTTATCAACTTCTGTCTTAAAGACACTCAACGTCCCAGCCTCCACCGCCCTCTGTGGCAATGAATTCCACAGACCCACCACTCACTGGCTGAAGAAATTTCTCCTCATCTCTGTTCTAAAGTGACTCCCTTTTATTCTAAGGCTGTGCCCCCGGGTCCTAGTCTCCCCTGCTAATGGAAACAACTTCCCTACGTCCACCCTATCTAAGCCATTCATTATCTTGTAAGTTTCTATTAGATCTCCCCTCAACCTCCTAAACTCCAATGAATATAATCCCAGGATCCTCAGATGTTCATCGTATGTTAGGCCTACCATTCCTGGGATCATCCGTGTGAATCTCCGCTGGACCCGCTCCAGTGCCAGTATGTCCTTCCTGAGGTGTGGGGCCCAAAATTGCTCACAGTATTCTAAATGGGGCCTAACTAATGCTTTATATAAACAAAGTTCCATTAGCTCTCCTTCAGGTAAACAATTTAAATGGTTGGAATGAATGATGATCTCATTTTTCTGATGCTTTAATTACCCTTCTCTATGCCAAAGCGTCTACTGGTCTGGCAAACCAGGATTCCAAAAAAAAATACTGCAGCAGTCCCACACACACTAACCCAAGCTTTTTACACTTACTGCACCAAATACACATAATACAATATAAATCTTTAATTCCTACATTCATTACAAGGGACATGGGCCTAATGTAAATGGATTGAGGTGCAGGTCAGCATGAATCATTCTCCCTTCTGGGTCCTCGGGCTTGAGACCGTTGCATTAATAGGATCAGTTTCTCTCTATATACTCCATTTTTGAACACTCCTGTCAAATCCCCTCTCCTCGAAAGAGAATGAAATCTAACCGGGTCAGTTGAAGTGCCTCATCCCAGGGACCAGTCTCGTGAATTTCTTTGATTTGCTCCTGCGCTGAAGTACCCCTGGAGGAGGTCGCCATCAACCCAAGCCTGCCACTGGGTAAGGCCCTGACCGATCCCCCTGCTGCGCGCCTCCCACCACGCCGGCCTGCGTGGCTAAGGCCACCATGCCAAAGAATGGCAGCAGAGGCCCTGTGACGATAGGAATGGAACCCAACGCCACCACTGAAGGACACTTCCTTATCACAGATCACACAGCCTGCCCCCGTCCAGCTCCAATCTGCCACGTCCAACGCTGGGCGCTCCCCAACCGGTTGCTCACCCGGGCCAAGTCCTTTGTGCAGCAAACGGTAACGAGTGGGGCCTTCGCAGGGAACCCAGGCTGCATCTGTGGTGCCCCCCCACCCCACCCCCCCCCCCCCCCCACCCCACCACCACCAATCAATCACATCATTGATGACTGTTTCACTGCCAAAATCTGGCAGGGGGCTCAGGGAGCTCCATTTAGCCCCCGCGGAAGCATTTCCCTGGCCTGGTGTTCTCGCGCACATGCTAAAAATAAAACTGAAGCCTCCATATCTTTCCTCGGGCATGGAGCCCTCAGAGCTCACCCCAATAGTTGAGGCTAAACCTGTGTTTTCCCCATTGCAACGCCCTTGCTTTTTCACTCAGTGCCTCCGTCGAACGGGAAAATAGATGGTTTTAGAACATAGAACATACAATGCAGAAGGAGGCCATTCGGCCCATCGAGTCTGCACCGACCCACTTAAGCCCTCACTTCCACCCTATCCCCTGTAACCCAATAACCCCTCCTAACCCTTTTGGACACTAAGGGCAATTTAGCATGGCCAATCCACCTAACCCGCACATCTTTGGACCGTGGGAGGAAACCGGAGCACCCGGAGGAAGCCCACGCACACACAGGGAGGACGTGCAAACTCCACACAGATAGTGACCCAGCGGGGAATTGAACCTGGGACCCTGGTGCTGTGAAGCCACAGTGCTACCTACTGTGCTACCGTGCTGCCCAAAGACGGGGTTTTGTTGAAAGAAAGATTCAGGAGAAATTTGGCACCATCTGTTGGCCTTTCATTGCTGAATTCAGAACTTGTCCAGCTGCTTCAGTCACAAGGCGGAAGGGAGCACTTAATTTAGGGTATTGTCGGTCAGCAATTTCCCCAAGTTCCACTTCCCTGCCCCCTAAAGCCTCAACTTGTGCAAAATGCTACATCCGCAGGGCCCCTGAACTATATAGCAGTTCTGACTCCATCGCGCTACTGACTCGACACATCTTGACAAGTCTACCGCGGCAACATTGGCAGCTGGGCATCCTTGGAAGGGGCGTAACAGGGTGTCCATCGGGATTATTCAGGCCTCCTGTGTCCAGTGGGCTCCGCAGGGGCTGGAGAGCATCATCACCCCTGGGAACAACATTTTGATTTAATTCGTTGAGTTTCCTTTTGAACTTCTATTTTAGCTACAGTGGCCCCCCCACCAGGGGTGGTCCCCATCCCCATCCCACCCCCCACCCCGGCCCCCTGTCGCTTTTTTTTCATTCATTGTGATTCTCAGAAGTGTATCTTGACAGGCTACTTTCAATATCTTCTGTATCCTCTCATCCGCCTCCTTGAGGAACCATGTCCCACTCCGCAAATTCCATCTCGATGCCTATCGACGTCCTCTACTCTTTTCGAATCGATTCGAGACCTGCTGCCCCGTCGATCGCTGGGAAAATGGCACTGAAGGTTGGCGACGCTCGCTCGTGAACATCAGCTACGCCTATTTCCCCCTCCGCCGATGTTGCCAGGTCTTCTGGATATTCCCGATGCTTTCTGGGTCTATTCCGGCCTCCCAGAATCCACGGTGGGTTCGCTGTTGTTCGAACGTTTGAGACATCAGTCAGACAATGGCAGCCAGTGTGCGGGTTAAAAGAAATCTCCTCCAAGATCCCCTCCAACTCACACTTGGGAAGTTTATCCCCATTCGCTCACAATCGCTTGATACATAGTCTAATTTAACAAAAATCCACCTATCTGCGTTCTGAAAGCACCACATTGTCTATCATTTGTCTATCATGATTGGCTTTATTGCTGCTTTTGTTTAACTTGTATGGAATCCAGGAAGTTCCCCGTCTTGATTTATTTTTAGTTTCCCTTCAATGACTGGTATCCTCTTCTCCCCCTCTGATGTGAAAATGCACACAAAGCACTCACTCATTAAATCTGCTATCCCCTGGTTATCACGACAGCAGTACCTACATCTGTTTTTAATGGCCCACATCTCCTTTCTGTCAATACGTTTACAAAACTTTTACTATTGGCTTTTATATTTCTTTTTATATATTTCATTTTACAGAAAATGAGTGTTTCCTTTGCTGCTCTCCAAATTTCGGCTAACCTGCTACATTATCTTTTTCTTGGCGCTTTGCTGGCTGAGCGATTTCCTTCATACCTCCTATATTGACTCCGTGTACAGCTTACGTGTCATTCCTTTGAAGTCGGCCTGACTTAAATTCGAAAGCCTTGGGCTGGACTCTCCATTACTGGGACTATGACCCCCCCACGCGGACGTCAGAACTGTGGATATTCACGCCAGGGAAACTGGCATGGAAGGGTCACATATTCCCAGCCCTGCAGGAGGCTGGCAGGGACCCGGCCTGTGTTTTACCCATCCTTTTGCTGCAGATACGGGCCCCCGCACTTCTGGGTCGCAGGCCGCGCATGTGCATGGCGGCGGCCTCCAGTGGCCACGCCGTGCTCCATGGCAGACTTGGACCGCGGAGCTGGACACTGAAAATAAACCCCCCGATCGGCCACGCGCCCGATCCTCGACACCCGCTCAATCATTTCCCGGCTATGCATTCCTGCCCGCCGATCACCCCCCCCCCCCCCCCCCCCCATGGCCGGGGAGGCGACGGACTGAGTCTGCAGCCGCCACGCTAGTTTCCCCACCAGCTGGACCACATTAGATCCATGCCCTGGGGGCTTCGGCCGGCCAGGGGCCAAGGATGGCGGAGCGGGTCTCCATCAATGGCCTCAGGCAGGTGCTGGGCAGCGCGGCGTACCCGCGAGATTACGCCGCTTTTCGGGGCCCGCAGAATCGGGGAACCGGCGCCCGTCCCAATTCCGTGCGGGGAAATGGATTCTCCGACCCCGCGCCGGCCGCGATTTAGGCATCAGGGTGTGGCGAACCCAGCCCCTTGTCTTCTGTGTCCCCCTCAAACTTAACATCAAGTCTATGATGGCGTGCACACTTTACAAAGGCGGTGTTTTATTTCTGGTCTTATCTGTGAAGAGCTAGGGACTAATTAGCGAGGAACTAATTGTTGTGTGCAAGTGTTCCGGGGGGACCGCATCGCGAGCTGGTGTCATGTGCAATGGAGCCAGTGCAAACTGGTCCTTCTTCTGGCGCAAGGCAGCAAGGCAAGTTAAAGATGAGGGCTGACATTTTAGGTGGGGTTACTGCGTTACGGGGCTGGGGTGGAGGTGTGGACTTAAGTAGGGTGTTCATTCCAGTGGGCTGGCGCAGACGCGACGGGCCGAATGGCCTCCTTCTGCGCTGTAAATTCGCTGAGCTGCTCCCGTCGACAGCGAAGCCCCCTCCCCGCCGCAGGTCCCCCGGCGAGGAAGGGCGCGAAGAAGAAGAAAACCCATTGACAGCGTCGGGACTGGAAGATCTTGTCCGGGATTTTCCGACCCTGCGCCGGGTTGGAGAATCCCCGGGGGGGGGGGGGGCCCGATGGCCCGAATGGCCTTCCAGTTTTGCCCAGTCCTGCCGGCATGACTTACTCACCTCACGCATGGCGGGACTTGGCAGGTGAGTATGCGGGGGCGGTCCTCGACCAGAGAATCCCTCTGTTCCTCACATTTGAGGGGTCCACAACTGGGGTGGTGAGAGGGCGTGGGGGTCATGGATTTCGGGTACAAAGTAGGTAGTTTGGAGGAGATTCAAGGGGAATTCATCTCAACCAGTGGGTGGTGGGTATCGTGAACTCGCTGCCTGAAAGAGCAATAGAGGCAGGACCCCTCATAACATTTGAAGAGTACCTGGACAAACACTTGAAGTGCCGTAACCAACTAGAGAACAAGAGCTGAACATTGAAATTAGGCAGGTTGACTACTTATCGCTCAGCACAGGCGTGATGGGCCAAATGGCTACCTGCTATGCTGTAAATTCCAATATTTCTATGAACAGGAGGACATCCTTGAATTCCCTTCACTCTACGGGTACCTGGGCATGAAACAAAATAGATTTTGTGGTAATGCCAGGGGAGGCAGTGGCGTATTGTCACTGGATTCGTAATCCTGAGATCCAGAGTCATGCTCGGGGGCCCGGGTTCGAACCCCGCCATTACAGATGGTGAAATTTAAATTACAACAATAAAATCTGGAATTGAGAACTCGTCTCAGTGATGTTGACCGTGAAACTATCATCAACTGTTGTAAAAACCCCACCTGATTCACTTTACAGAAGGAAATCTGCCATCCTTACCCGGTCTGGCCTACTTGTGAATCCAGACCCACAGCCATGTCTTTGTTCTTTGGACTTTCCTGGCAAGCCTTTCAGTTGATTCAAAGTTAGGTCTGAAAGGAATAAAACCTGACGGGTTACTCTGCAGCGGCCCAGGCCCCACAGCACTGTGGGTCAACCGACACCACAGGAAACGCAGTGGTTAGGTAAGGCAGCTCACCACCACCTCATCAAGGTAACAATGGATGAGCAACAAATAGAATCATAGAATCCCTACTGTGCACGAGGAGGCCATTCGGCCCTTCGAGTCTGCACCGACCCTAGAAAGAGCAACCTAGCGAGGCTCATTCCCCTGCCCTAACCCCGTGACCCTACCTAACCTTTGGACACTAAGGGGCAATCTACCACGGCCAATCCATCTAACCTGTGCATCTTTGGACTTTGGGGGGAAATCCACGCAGAGGCGGGGAGAATGTATGTATGTATGTTCTCTAAAAGAATGTGCAAACTCCACACAGACGGTCACCCGAGGCCAGAATTGAACCCGGGTCCCTGGCGCTGTGAGGCAGCAGTGCTAACCACTGTGCCGCCCCACCCGTGCTGGACTCGCCAGCGATATCCTCATCCCAAGAATGAATTTTTTAAAACACCCGATTTATTTGAAAGAATTCTTGACATAAATGAATCTTAATACTTCAGACATACACTCCAGCCTGACCCTGGCTGTAGGTGCGACGTACGTCCACAGGCCCAAGGCTGGTACTAAGGGGAAAATGAATGAACAAATCGACAAGGTAGGGACTGTCTGCACGTTTCCCTCATGACGGCTGCCCTGGCGCTATGTCAGAGCCGAAAGTGAGAAGAGCAGTTCGGTGGCTTGACGTCTCTGAGGAAATAAACCGATTCATGAAAAGCCGAAAGGGTGTTTTGTGCTCAGAGTAATCCGATTGCAAGTGTGGGATTGACAGAGTATAGCTCATGCCATTGTCCTGGCCGATGTGTACCTCTCGGCCAGCAGAACTGAAAAAAGAATGCAAATCATCTGGTTACCGTTTCACCCGGGTCAGTGGGAGACTGCTGTGCGCTTATAGGCCACAAATCCCCCACATTCCCACAGAGACCTGACAACAACAAGCACAATTCCGTCGGGTGCAAAATGCTGCGACGAGCCCCTTGAGGTCACGAAAAGGGCTGCGGAAATGCAACTCTTCCCCCCCCCCCACCCCCCCGCCGCCCCCCTGCTGAGAATTGTGGGTCAGCATTGCACAAGAACTTGGCGGTATTCCATCTGAACAGCTGCTCTCGGACCTGATGAACAAGGGATATATCATTGCTGCGGAGAGCTGGGTAACGCCGATGGTTCGAAATATCAGCGACCTGAGACGGGAACGTGAGGGGCGCGCGTGTTCTTTGGAAAGTGAGACTTCGAGGGAGCGCATTTGAATTTGTTTCATGTCGTGCTTTGACGTTTATGGGACGCTTGCGCTCAAGAATGGGGAAACATTGAGGTTTCGTTAAACCTCAATAATGCACGCGTTAGGTCTCGCCTGCAGTATTGCATTCAGTCCATTCTGTATTCATTTATGGGATGTGGGTATTACTGGCTGCTCCAACATTTGTTGCCCGTCACTATTTGCCCTGGGCCATTTCAGAGGGGCATTTAAAGAACAAAGAACAAAGAAAAGTACAGCACAAGAGCAGGCCCTTCGTCCCTCCAAGCCCGTGCCGACCATGCTGCCCGTCTAAACTAAAATCTTCTACACTTCCTGGGTCCGTATCCCTCTATTCCCATCCTATTCATGTATTTGTCAAGATACCCCTTAAATGTCACTATTGTCCCTGCTTCCACCACCTCCTCCGGCAGCGAGTTCCAGGCACCCACTACCCTCTGTGTAAAAAAACTTGCCTCGTACATCTCCTCTAAACCTTGCCCCTCGCACCTTGAACCTATGCCCCCTAGTAATTGACCCCTCTACCCTGGGGAAAAGCCTCTGAGGTCGCCCCTCAACCTCCGTCGTTCCAGTGAGAACAAACCGAGTTTATTCAACTGCTCCTCATAGCTAATGTCCTGCATACCAGGCAACATCCTGGTAAATCTCTTCTGCACCCTCTCTAAAGCCTCCACATCCTTCTGGTAGCGTGGCGACCAGAATTGAATACTATACTCCAAGTGTGGCCTAAGAGTCAACTGTTATGGGCCAGGGTTTAGAGAATTCCAAAGTGTATCATGGAGTTCACCTGACCCACAACTTTTAATAGATTGTGGTTATGGGGGGCACAAGGACCTCCTTTACAGGTGTGATGCAACAGAGATCTAAAGTACTTTCAAAACAAAACCATGTTTATTTATGAATCCAGTTCAAACTTTATAAACCCACAGTAAACATCTTAGCAATTATCAACACCAATAATCCCCACAGATACATTATTCTATAAGTAACCCTTCATAACTTTCCTAACAACATCCATAAGTCCAAAATACCCTTTTTACAGAAAGACAGCAGGTTTAAATTCTCTACAGAAACAGGTATTACTTTGAAATCATACAAATGTACATTCTTTAGCTTGTAGAGATATCCACATCTGCTTGCTTCCACTGCAGCTCTCCACTCTGAAAACAAAACTAAAACACACAGACACACACATCAGCTTTTTGCTCAAAGCGAAAGTGAAAGCAGAGTCACAGCTCAGATCCACCCACACACTGACATCTCTGCAGCTATTTGATAAACACCCATTTCTTAAAGGTACTCTCGCAGGACACCACGCCATTGCTGTGGCTCCAGAGTAATTTCCTTATGCCTGAAGCAGGAGTCTTCAGGTGTGGCCTGGGATGCGCTGCCGGAACTGGAGAACATGAGGAATAGGGACAGGGAGGAGACCATTCGGCCCATCGAACCTGCTCCGCCATTCAATACGATCACGGCCGATCTTGGGCCTACATCCCTTAATTCCCTCAGAGACTAAAGGACTGTTGATCCCAGCCTTAAATATATTCAACAATGGGCAGCCACAGAATCGTAGAATCTCCGCAGTGCAGAAAGAGGCCATTCTGTCCAACGATTCTGCACCAACCCTCTGAAAGAGCACCCTAGCTAGGCCCAGTCTCCCGCCTTATCCCCGTAACCCCACCTAACCTGTACATCCTGTCATATTACTAATTTGTGATATATATATTACTCTTTTTGTCTAGTCGAGTTGTTGAAATATGGACATAGTCTTCCAGTGATGATAAAGTAATTACATGAGTAATATAAAATAATCTTGTGAGTTCTGTTTACTTAATACTAAACTAGTAAACAAACAAATAACTGTAGATTAAACTATTAAATAAGATAAAGACAATTCCTGAGATCTATTAACTTCTTCTCTTATAGCCATGAAAAATGGCTGACTCCCGATTAGAATGGTCAAACCCCGATTTAAAATAGCGAACGGAAGAGGCTGATGGGAAAATCAGCCAACAGGACTCAAACGGACAGCTGCAGGTAAAACAGTGTATTCACCTCTGGGGAAGTCAGTCCAGACCGATACCTGCAGCCATCAACATCACAACAACCCAGCCATCTGCATTTTAATCAGCCACCCCCGGGAACAATTGCTACAAATTAGCAACTCAAAGCCGACCCAGACCTGTCGGCGCCAGCAGGAGCTGACACAAATAGAGGGAAACGACCACCCCTCGATCAAGGAATCGCTCCAGTATTGGAGAATATCGAACCAAGTGATTGGGACCAAGTCCAATCACTTGGAACCAGGTACAAGGTCCGCCCTGAGAGGCGGGAAGCCCCTGGGGACTATAAAAATAGGGGCCAAGTTCAAATCGACCCTTCTCTTCCTGCTCGCAACCTTCGAGACCCTTCGACAAGAAACTGTAAGTTTTACTCCAGCGATCGCTACCAGATAGGCGCTCCTGACTATCGACTTGTACCAGCTTTTGAATCCCGCAGGCTCAGAACCAATTCGAAAGACCATTCGTTTCCCTGACCTGGTGGGCCATTTCCAAAGTTAAGTATTGGCCTTTAGTGGTAGGTAGTAGTCTAGAAGTAGGATTATTGTATAAGTATTAATTGCTGTATATAATAAATGAGCGTTGATTTAACTCTTACTAAGCGGTGTGTTGCATTATTAATCATTACTTGGATTTGAACCACGTGGCGGTATCAGAAAGATACCTGGCGACTCATGAGCAAAGGTGACAGAATAAGGATAAAGTAAACTAAGGCTAAAACGAGCAACACTCTCTAGCTCTGTAGTCCCTGCACTCCAGACACACTCTCCACTAGGAAAGAGCGGGGAAACCTTTACATAGGTCCTGATAGTGCTGCCATCTAGTGTTCAGTTGCCCGTACTAGCTTAACATTGTCTGATCATGTATGACTACATACAGATGTCTCTACACATCCCTGGTCATGTTGTCATGGCCAATCCACCTAACCTGCACATCTTTGGTCTCCCCTTTAAGTTGGAGAATTCCAAAGATTCACAACCCTTTCAGTGAGGTCATACATCAGCAGTATCATTTAAGGGGATGGGCGTGGCCAGGCTCAATCAAGGGCCCACAGTCAGGTGTGGGCACTCCTCAGAAGCGCTTCCCCACTGCAGAGGAAGCAGGGGATCAGCAGAACTCACCCCAACCAGAGGACACCTCCACCGTGACCATTGGAACCCTCCCTGGTTCTCTGCCTCTCTAAGGGCAGAGGCCTCGCCAGTAACCCCCAGATCACCAGCTGACCCCCCCTCCTCGTGAGACTTGGCAGCGCTGACTGCCTCTGCCACCACCTCCTGGGCGGTGCTCAGGAGGGCAAACTTGAGCCTGTGGCCCACCCTGGGGAAGAGGGTGTCCCTCTGCTCCTCACTGGCATGGGGCAGTGGGTCCACCTTGGACTCCTGACCTCTGGGAACAAGTCCTCTCTGAGCCATCTTGGTGGCTGCAGTGAGTGTGTGGTAAGTGGAGGGCTTAGAAACAGGCCCAGCTGTTCTTATTATCGGTATGGATGTCGTAGTGTTCACAAAGACCACAGAAGCAATAATAATAACAATAATAATCGCTTATTGTCGCAAGCAGGCTTCAATTAAGTTACTGTGAAAAGCCCCTAGTCGCCACATTCCGGCGCCTGTTCGGGGAGGCCGGTACGGAAATTGAACCCGCGCTGCTGGCATTGTTCTGCACTACAAGCCAGCTGTTTAGCCCACTGTGCTAAACCAGCCCCAGACATTCAATAACAAAGCTAACATTTGTTACACCATTTAGTCCCGGACTTGTAACCCTGCCTGTCCTCACTCCATCTGGGCAGCACGGTAGCATTGTTGGTAGCACAATTGCTTCACAGCTCCAGGGTCCCAGGTTCGATTCCGGCTTGGGTCACTGTCTGTGCGGAGTCTGCACATCCTACCCGTGTGTGCGTGGGTTTCCTCCGGGTGCTCTGGTTTCCTCCCACAGTCCAAAGATGTGCAGGTTAGGTGGATTGGCCATGATAAATTGCCCTTAGTGTTGGGTGGGGTTACTGGGTTATGGGGATAGGGTGGAGGTGTTGACTTTGGGTAGGGTGCTCTTTCCAAGAGCCGGTGCAGACTCGATGGGCCGAATGGCCTCCTTCTGCACTGTAAATTCTATGATTCTATAGCAAGCAATAGTCTAATAATCTGTAATCTATACTCTACTAACACTAGTCTCTACACTCTATCTATAACTGTACTCTGCACTTTCGCGACCTCTCCTCTGCACTCTCTCCAGCGCTCTCCCAGAAGTCTGAGAGTCAGTGCTTTATATAGTTCTACATCTAGCTCCATCTAGTGGTCAATTATGATAGTACATTAACCCTTTATATTCTAGACATTCTACATCATGTCACAAGGCTCTTTGGCACGAACTCCGGCTCCAGCGGTTAGGCCTGCTGGGCTGGGAATTGCTCTGAATTTGCGCCGGCAGAGCACTAGCCTATTCGCATATCCTGACTCGCTTCCCGAAGAGCGCCCTCAGCGGGAAGGTGAATCGCACGCAATTCAATCCCGGCGGCAACGCTGTGCTCTCCCAACCAAGATCTCTCAAGGTTAACAATGTACGCAGAAGAAAAGGCCCATGCGAAAAGTGACGTCTCTTTAAAAAACAAAACGCCGGAAACACTTGGCGAATAGCAGGTGTTGAGACCTGAACCTGGGCCGGATTGTTTGACTTTCCGAGGCCGATTGGTTTATTGAGCCTCCTTGCTTCCTCGACTTGTTCATTGGTGGTACGCCGCCAGGGAGTCAGACAGCAGTCAACACACAGTAGAGTCACTGTTCTGCACCAGACAGTTCGTGCTCACTTGATAGTCCCGTGATCACCCGTGTTGTCGTGAACTCACTCGACAAGAATGCTTTTATTGCAGCCATCCGAAACTGTATCTTACATCACGATGTACATGTAATGGTCTGCAGATGGAGCACTGATTGCCCATTTGAACTGAGCTGTTTCAAATGTTCTTCGACACAAATGTCGATTACGAATTCCCAGAAGATTGAGTGCTCCTGGTTCACATCCAGTAAAGTAATTTTCATTTTTGTCTGACCATTATGCTCAGTAAGGTGCAAGGATGTGTTGGCAATGGGAAAGATTTCCATTTAAGGTATTTAGAGAGTATCCAACTCTCACAGAGCAGGTGCTGCACGGGGTTAGATACAGAGTAAAGCACCCTCTACACTGTCCCCATCAAATACTCCCAGGACAGGGACAGCACGGGGTTAGATACAAGTAAAGCTCCCTCTACACTGTCCTCATCAAACACTCCCAGGACAGGTACAGCACGGGGTTAGATACAGAGTAAAGCTCCCTCTACACTGTCCCCATCAAACATTCCCGGGACAGGTACAGCACGGGGTTAGATACAAAGTAAAGCTCCCTCTACACAGTCCCCATCAAACATTCCCAGGAGAGGTACAGCACGGGGTTAGATACAGAGTAAAGCTCCCTCTACACAGTCCCCATCAAACAACCCCAGGACAGGTACAGCACGGGGTTAGATACAGAGTAAAGCTGCCTCAACACTGTCCACATCAAACATTCCCAGGACAGGTACAGCACGGGGTTAGATACAGAGTAAAGCTCCCTCTACACTGTACCCATCAAACATTCCCAGGATAGGTACAGCACGGGGTTAGATACAGAATAAAGCTCCCTCTACACTGTCCCCATTAAACACTCCCAGGACAGGTACAGCACGGGGTTAGATACAGAATAAAGCTCCCTCTACACTGTCCCCATCAAACATTCAAGGGCAGGTACAGCAAGGTTTTAGATACAGAGTAAAACTCCCTCTACACTGTCCCCACCAAACACTCCCAGGACAGGTACAGCATGGGGTTAGATACCGAGTAAAGCTCCCTCTACACTGTCCCCATCAAACACTCCCAGGACAGGTACAGCATGGGGTTAGATACAGAGTAAAGCTCCCTCTACACTGTCCCCATCAAACACTCCCAGGACAGGGGCATCATGGTGTCAGATCCCGAATAAAGCTCCCTCTAAACTAACCTGTTGTCCTCTGCAAGGTTGGTCAGTGAGTATTTGATGTGGATTAGCCCTGCCATTACTTTATCCCAAACAATCCCTTATCTCAACCTCGGCCTGAAAACTGTAGTGTAACATTTTACAGACCAACCATCCCATGGCCTTTTGGAAGTTGCCCTTTGAGTGCCAATTGTTTTATTGAAGGCATTTCTGTGCTGTGTGCTCATCCCAGCCCTGAGCAGAATTAACTGAGGTTTTCACATGGAATTCATGCATACCAACACAGCAAGACACTCCAAACAGAGACTTTCAGTCAACTGGACAATGAGGCATTGTCCAACTCCCAGTCACATCATGGCCGAGTTGGATATCTGCCCCTGACAACCTCTTATCAGCGCCAACAGCTAAAAGTCACAGAGTGACAAAGAACATCCTTGTTTCCTCACGCTATCACTGAATTTTCAGAAGCAAGCAGGCAGGGGGCTGTCTCTGGTTTAAGGGGGGGTGAATTCTATTGAATTGCCTCGCAATCTGAGAGTGAGACTCATTTCTCCGCTAAACCCTCTCGCTTCAGTCAGAAGTATCGCAAAGGAAAAAGAACAGATTTGCATCTATTTTGCGTTTTTCGCCACCGCACGGCATCCATAGAATTCCTACAGTGCAGGAGGAGGCCATTCGGCCCATCGCGTCCACGCCAACCCTCTGTAAGAGTCTAGACCCACTCCTTCGATCCCCGTAACCCCACCTAACCTGTACAACTTTGGTCACTAAGGGGCAATTGAGCAGGGCCGGTTTGACCCATTTACACCCTCCTGCGGGCGGAGGCCGTGAACCTCGAGGGCAGGGGTGTGATCCCGTTTTTTTGGCCAACGCCTATTCTCTGCCGCATCGGGATCTCCTGACCTGACGGCAAACGGGGACAACCTAGCCCCAGAGACGGCCACAACAGAGCAAAAACACCAGGATGGCCTGTTTCTTTCCCGTATATCTTATGGAGTCCAATATAAATTTTTTCTGGGATTGGCTAGGTGCTGCATCCACAGCAGATGACAAGGTGAGCAACGTGGAGTTCCACCTTTGACCCCTGGGCCATGCAAAGTTCGCCGATCCAACTCAATGGTATCGGTGAGGATGTCGTTGCCCCCCCCCACGCCCGCACCACCCGCCCACCCTCCCCAACTAACCCTACCCCACCCTGGGTCAACGAGAGTAAATATCAACCACAGGTTTCCTACTCCTGATCGCCAGGGTCCCCTGTTGCTCATCGTCCTTGTAGTTACGGCAAGAGGTTAAGATGAGACCTGATTGTCCAAATCACAATCATCCAAATTGGGCTGTAGGGAAGGAGTGGAGCCATTGGACTAATTCAGGAGATCTTCCAAGGACCAGCACAGGAATTATAGGCCAAATGGCCTCCTTCTGTGCTGTATCATTCTATGAAAAGTGGAGATAGTTCTTGTCAACAATACTTAAGGAGCCCCCCCCCCCCAATCCCTCCCCCCCCCCCCCCCCCCCACCCCCCCCACCCCCACCCCCAGCGTATTGAGAAACAGCATGCAGATGCAAAATGGGAAAGGATTGAATACCTTGAAATAGTCCAGGGGTGTCCATGTGAGGTGGGAAGGGAGATTCGTCACAGGTTCCCCTTGGGACATTAATGTTTGGAGAGAGAGCGCAGAAAGGATTCATGGGAATGGTTCCAGTGGTGAGGAACCTAAGATATGAAGATAGATTGGAGAAGGTAGGACTTTCTTGGTGAAGAGAAGGCCGGTGGAAGATTTTGTAAAGGGATTCAAAACGGCGAAGGGACTGGACAGAGCAGATGAGGAGAAACTGCCCCCACTTGTGGATGGATCGAGGACGAGAGGGCGCAGGTTTGAAGTAATCTGCAAAGGCTGGTTTAGCACAGTGGGCTAAATAGCTGGCTTTTAAAGCAGACCAAGGCAGGCCAGCAGCACGGTTCAGTTCCCGTACCAGCCTCCCCGAACAGGCGCCGGAATGTGGCGACTAGGGGCTTTTCACAGTAACTTCATTGAAGCCGACTTGTGACAATAAGCGATTTTCATTTTCATTTCAAGCAGCAACAATGGCATGAGAGAAAAGCGTTTCCACCCAGCAAGTGGTTCAGATCCGGAACGCAATGGCAGAGGCAGGCTCAATCGAAGCACTCCAAAAGGGAATTCCATTTTTATTTGAAGGGGGAGGATATGCAGGACGAGGGCGGAAGGCAGGATGGCACGGAGCAGGCTGCCCGCTCGGAGAGCTGGCGAAGACACAATGGGCTGAATGGCCTTCTCCTGCGCAGTACAAGTTCCGTGACTCAGTGATCCCGTGGGTGGCTTCCTCGCGGGGAAGAAGTGGTGGACGAGTATGGAGCACTGATTGCGGGAAATGCACCAACAAGGTCAAGGAGGATGAGGAAGCATGCAGCGTCACCTTCACCATGTTGTCCGTGATGGCTTCGACCTTGGAGGGGGTGGGTTAACAAACATCCTTGTTCACCCCAAACTGCACGGTGCACAAACGTTTGGCTTCAGGGTCCAATTTGCTGTGTTATTCCCAGGGTGTAAGGCAAGAGTAAATTGGTTGCATTCTCACCTCTGAGTCATAGAATCATAGGATTTACAGTGCAGAAGGAGGCCATTCGGCCCATCGAGTCTGAACCGGCTCTTGGAAAGAGCACCCTACCCAAGCCCACACCTCCACCCTATCCCCATAACCCAGTAACCTACCCAATACTAAGGGCAATTTTTGGACACTAAGGGCAATTTAGCATGGCCAATCCACCTAACCCGCACATCTTTGGACTGTGGGAGGAAACCGGAGCACCCGGAGGAAACCCACGCAGACACAGGGGAGAACGTGCAGACTCCGCACAGACAGTGACCCAAGCCGGGAATCGAACCAGGGACCCTGGAGCTGTGAAGCAATTGTGCTAACCACAATGCTCCCGTGCTGCCCTGAGTCAGAAGGTTCGGAGTCCAAGCCACACTACGAACATATAAAATGTCTGCTGACCCTCCGTTGCAGTTTGACCCATGACGAAAGGTGCGTGAGTGCATTTAGAAATCGCTTGAGTCAGGCAACCGAATGTGATCTCTTTTGTTCTGTGATGAACACGTGGCTCACGAACCCTCCGGGATGAATCTTGTGCCACTGTCACGGAGGTGGCGGGGCTGGAAGACACGCAGAGCCATTCAACGGCCCATGGACTTCGGCGGGAGTGTAAAATCCTGCCGGTGGAAAATCCCACACTTTTCCTGGAATCCCATGTGGATATTTATTGTTTCGTGGGGATGTGGGCATCTTTGGAAGGCCCAGTATATGTTGCCCATCCCTAATTGCCCTGGAACTGAGTGGCTTCTTCGGCCAATTCGGAGGGAGGTTCAGAGTCAACGGCTGATATTTTCCCGCCCTTCCCGCCGGTGGGTTCTTCCGGTCCCGCTGATGGTGACCCCCATTCGCCCCCGGCGGCGGACGTTGCGAGTCGCAGATAAGGCCGGTGGGATAGGAAGACCCCGCTGTCGGCCAATGGTGGGCTGGCTCTGTGAAACAAGCCGCGGGGGTGGAGACGGGAAAATCCCGCCGAACATCTGGAGTTGCACGTCGGCCAGGCCCGGTCAGGGTGGCAGATTTCTTCCCGAAGGGGCATTTGCGAACATCAGTGATAGTTGGCTTATATTCCAGATTGTAAGAGCCCTTCTTGTTTACTCCCGTATTTCCAACTTTCTTTTAATTTGCCGTTATCATTTTTTTGATCCGTGGGTGATTAATGGACATGTGTCTTTGAGTCAAGCAACAGAGAGGAGTGAGGAATTCAGAAGTCACAGGAGAGAACACTGCTAGTTTGAACAAGAGTTTCAGACTTTTCGACACCAGAGAGAGAGATGGGGTGGGGACTCGGTTTGATTGACTGGCTGGTGGCCAATGAATTGGCCAAAAGGTCGTACTCTGCCCCGTAACAGGTGGTGATTAGATCCTATCCCAGTGGAATGGTTTTCAGAGTCCCAAGGAGCTCCGTTTGACTTTCAGGAAGCAAAGGGACAAGGACCTACTCTATCTCCTCCATGTTTCCTCCATTAAGGCTATGAGTGCCGTATTCCTAAAGCTGCAGAGAGCCTGAATGAATGGGTCTACAGGAGAACCATTACAGGCTGAAAACAAAGACCAGGACGTGCGTTCGCTCTCCAGAAAGGCTGTGAGGGCTGCACTTCTGAAACTACAGAGACGTGAGTGAACCTACGGTTAAAAAAAACCTTGAACTGAAAGCAAAGTTTGAACAGGAGTACAGTGCCGTCAACAAATATCTGAAAGATAAACGTTTTATCCCTTTTAATTATGATTTTCTCCCCTCTAGTGTTTGTGTGTCCTATGTGTATGTGTATGCGTGTGGAGGGTGGGGGGAAAGTAAAAGTGGGGAATTAGGAATTAGATAACAGTTACCCAGCTGTGTTCAATGCATATTTCATTATAGGTTTTGTTATTGGTAAATAGTAATTGTGTTTAAACCTACAAACCTAGTTACTGTAATTATTGGGAAGCCAATGATCAAAGACTTTGTGTATTTTTCCAAGATAATTGATTCAGTCACTTGCATTATGACCCCTGGAATTGGCTACACACTGACCCAGGATGTTGTGACAAGACTTAGAACATAGAACACACAGTGCAGAAGGAGGCCATTCGGCCCATCGAGTCTGCACTGACCCACTTAAGCCCTCACTTCCACCCGATCCCCGTAACCCGATAACCCCTCCTAACCTTTTTGGTCACCAAGGGCAATTTAGTGTGGCCAATCCACCTAACCTGCACGTCTTTGGACTGTGGGAGGAAACCGGAGCACCCGGAGGAAACCCACGCACACACGGGGGAGAACGTGCAGACTCCGCACAGACAGTGACCCAGCGGGGAATCGAACCTGGGACCCTGGCGCTGTGAAGCCACAGTGCTAACCACTTGTGCTTTAATCCACCTGGCTGCCCTGGTGGTATTTGAATCCAATGTCCACGGAGCATTTTCCTGGGCCTCTGGATTACGAGCGCCATGGCATTGCCCAACAATTTCAACATCTCCCCTTCGAAGGATTTGGTCAGGTATGGGGAGGAAATGGTGCACAGACACCTGTCACATGGCATGAGGTGACTCCTTCAGGAAAACATTCTCCTCGCCAGATGTTGGTCTCTTCAAAGCTCTCTGAATTGAAATGGAGATCAGCGCACCTGGTTATTCATGGAGGGGAGCTGGACGGGAGTGTGGCCCGCAGCCAGGGCCCTGCGCATTTATTGTACATAACACAGGCTGTGCTGGGATGGATCACATCTGGCTCAACATCGTAAACTACACACACACACGCCTGGATACGGACTTCTACGAGCCTGGGGTTGAAGGTGACTCAGAGAAGAAAGTAAACAGCAGTTTAATTCCACATTGCAGCAGCTCAAATGACGGAAGGGGTCCCTGGGCCTTGTGGCAGGAGCCAGGCTGAGTCTCTGTATATCCTCTGGAAACCGGCCAAGTCACCTTCCAAGCATGAAATCCAGATGTGTGTCCGTCCGCACTCAGCCTTTCTTTCTGAGAGGGAAGGTTTGACCCGGGAAGGCACGGCGGCAGAAATGTTCCCTCGTTAGGCAAGGGCAGTGACGTCTGTATTTCACTCTGAGTCCAGTTCACTGACCTACATGAAATGAAATGAAAATCCCTTATTGTCACAAGTAGGCTTCAAATGAAGTTACTGTGAAAAGCCCCTAGTCGCCACATTCCGGCGCCTGTTCGGGGAGGCTGTTACGGGAATTGAACCGTGCTGCTGGCCTGCCTTGGCCTGCTTTCAAAGCCAGCGATTTAGCCCTGTGCTAAACAGCCCCTGCTTCGCCCTCTGTTGCATTTATTTATTTAAAAAATAAACTTAGAGTACCCAATTAATTTTTTACAATTAAGGGGCAATTTAGCGTGGCCAATCCACCTACCCTGCAAATCTTTGGGCTGTGGGGGCGAAACCCACGCAAACACGGGGAGAATGTGCAAACTCCACACGGACAGTGACCCAGAGCCGGGATCGAACCTGGGACCTCGGCGGCGTGAGGCAGCAGTGCTAATCCACTGCGCCACCGAGCTGCCCAGCATTGGCCCTCTGTTAAGCAACACCTCAATTCTGAATTGGGTTCAAAATCCTCGAAGGCCCCGTGCCTACCTCCCCCCCCCCCCCCACCCCCCCCCCCCCCCCCCCCCCCCCCCACCTCGCCACAGCTTCATAATAACCTGCAACCCCACAACCCAACAAGATATCTCTACACCTCCAAATCCCACCCACACGGCGCACCCTCCCAGATTTAATCGCCATTAGCGGCTGTGTCCTCAGTTGCTGTGGTGAATGTATTATGCCAATAATCCACCATTGTATTTGTATCTGTGCTATGCTGTTGCCCTTGTATTTGTATCTGTGCTGTGCTGTTGCCCTTGTGGGCTCCTCCTATGGGCCATTGTATGGCATTATTCATAGGGGAACATGTTGGGGCCTGTATGGATTCCGCCCATGGCTCCTCCCCTTGAGAGGGGTATAAAGAGCAGTCGACCTGTAGACAGCACAAGTATTGGATCAGTCGCAGGCAGGCACTGTTCTAAGTGATTAAAGCCCACGGTTTACTTTTACTCTTACCTCGAGTGAATTGATGGTCATATCAATTGCTCAGACCCAAAGCCCCAGAATTCCCTCCCTGCAACTCCTCTGCCCCCAATAAGACATTTTGTAAAGTTTCAGAGACTTCGTTCAAGAACATAGGATGTTTACCCCCCTGCCCCCCGCCCCTGCACCTCCCCCAAGCAGATCTGACAGCATCTGAAAGGAGAGAGATTTCAGCCAAAACAGTCCTATGTCCGGTTTCGGGCGCGTTCAGCCAGGTGCAATTAGGCTCATTTATAAATATGCTGAATGAGAGACTCGGGGATTTACCAGCCGGGCCAGCGAAACCGTGTCAGGGTGCCGTTTAGTACTGATCCACGCACGGGGACCAGTTGTAGCGCCACCTGGGGCAGGGTCTCCCATGCCATTGAAGACTCCCAGGGGTAGGACATTGGGCACTGCCAGAGCGCCCGGGTGTCACTGCCAGGCTGGCAGGGACACTGTCAAGGTGGCAGGTTGACAGTGCCAAGGGGCCCAGGTGTCAGGTTGCCATGCCAGGGGCTGGGCCCGGCGGGGGTGCCTTGACCATAAGAGATGAGGTGAGGGTGGGGTGGGGGTGGGGGGGGGGGGGGGGGGGGGGGCGGGGGGCTGGTGGTGCTCAAGGACACCGGAAGAGGTAACTAGCATGAAGTGGGTGGGGGGTGGTCCGGATGCTGCGGGACGCTCGGAAGGGGAGTCGAATAATCAGGGCTGCCTTTTAAAAATGGCGCCTCGAACCACGAGTAGCCTTCCTGCACTAACGACCTTAGCAGGAAATGACGTAAGTGCAGCTTCAATGGAGAGTTCCTCGCCCAAAACACAAAAATAGGGATAGCGGGATCTTTCTCTGTACTGCAGGCGGCGGCAAACACCCCACTTAAAGTACCTGAAATCGGTCATAACAATGTTTCGTTGAATCATGCTGGCTAACTTTGCTTCCTCACTCCTTGCAGTATGCTGCCAGACCAGCTGGGTTTTTGTTCCCCATCCTCTGTTCTCGATAACGCTCTGGGTGACGTGGGTTTAAATCCCACCTTGGCAGCTGGTGGAATTTAAAAAACCTGGAATTGAAAACTGCTCTCAGTAATGGTGACCATGACAACCGTCATCGATTCTCATCAAAATCAAAAGCCCCTATCTGATTCACCGACGCCCTTCAGCGAAGGAAATGCTACCCACCCCCCCACCCCCCCAACCCCCCCACCCCACCCCAGCCTGGACTGCAGTCTTCATCTTCTTCTTGAACTGGAAGGCTTCCTGTCTGCCTCCAGCTCGGAGAACACAACCCCTGCTCACCGATTGGAGAAAATAACTATTGGGGCCCCAATTGACCCCAACATCATAGAATCATCGAATTTATCACAGAATTTCAAAGAATTTACAGTGGCAGAAGGAGGCCATTCAGCCATCGAGTCTGCACCAGCTCTTAGAAAGAGCACCCTACCCAAGCCCACACCTCCACCCTATCCCCATAACCCAGTAACCCCACCCAACACTAAGGGCAATTTTGGACACTAAGGGCAATTTATTATGGCCAATCCACCCTAACCTGCACATCTTTGGGACTGTGGGAGGAAACCGGAGCACCCGGAGGAAACCCACGCACACACGGGGAGGACGTGCAGACTCCGCACAGACAGTGACCCAAGCCGGGAATCAAACCTGGGACCCTGGAGCTGTGCAGCAATTGTGCTATCCACAATGCTACCGTGCTGCCCGAAGAGCACCCTACCTAAGCCCATACCTCTACCCTATCCCTGTAACCCCAGCTAAGGGCAATTTATCATGGCCAATCCACCTAAGTTGCACATCTTTGGACTGTTGGAGGAAACCGGAGCACCCGAAGGAAACCCACGCACACACGGGAGAACGTGCAGACTCCGCACAGGCAGTGACCCAAGCCGGGAATCGAACCTGGATCTCGGCGCGTGAGGCAGCAGTGCTAACCACTGTGCTGCCGTGCCGCCCATTTCTCGACGCAGGGCAGAAGGGAAAGCCACTGATCCACAGCTGCGTTGGAAAGCTCGCCATGGAAGCTGGAGAAATGGAGAATCCCGGGCTAAGGGCCGAGGGCCTGGATTTTAGAATTGGTTGTGAATCCTGCTTCTAATAAAAGCTGAACTTTCCCATCCCAAAGAGCCCTTTTCACAATAGAGAACATTTTTCCCAGCAGTGATTATCAGCTGACTGCTCTTGAGGGAAAACCTTATCCGCTCGATCGTTAATGATCGCCAGGTGAACTCCCCTCCCCTCCCAGCTGCACAGCTCACACATAGTTCGCTCAGAAACTGCACATATAAGACTTCCTCTTCATGCTTTCGTTCTCTGCCACTTCCTGTCAGGGGCAATGAGAAAGCAGCCCCTGACCTCTCTTTGCCCTGACACTCTGTGGGCTACAGAAAATCATTGAAAGCACTGGGCCTAATTCGCCGAGAGCTACCAGGGCCTGTGGGCGTTCAGCGTGCGATGGAGGAAGATCCAGGGGCGAAATTCTCCGGAAACGGAGCGATGTCCGCCGACTGGCGCCCAAAACGGCGCAAATCAGACGGGCATCGCGTCGCCCCAAAGGTGCGGAATGCTCCGCATCTTTGGGGGCCGAGCCCCAACATTGAGGTGCTAGGCCGGACGGATTACCGACCCGCCAGCTGGCGGAAATGACATCTCCAGGCGGCGCATGCACAGTGGAGGGAGTCTCTTCTGCCTCCGCCATGGTGGAGACCGTGGCGGAGGCGGAAGGGAAAGAGTGCCCCCACGGCACAGGCCCGCCCGCGGATCGGTGGGCCCCGATCGCGGGTCAGGCCACCGCGGGGCACCCCCCGGGGCCAGATCGCCCCGCGCCCCCCCCATGACCCGGAGCCCGCCCGTGCCGCCTTGTCCCGCCGGTAAGGTAGGTGGTTCAATTTACGCCGGCGAGACAGGCATTTTAGCGGCGGGACTTCGGCCCATCCGGGCCGGAGAATCGAGCGGGGAGGCCCGCCAACCGGCACGGCGCGATTCCCGCCCCCGCCGAATCTCTGGTGCCGGAGACTTCAGCAACCGGCGGGGGCGGGATTCACGCCAGCCCCCGGCGATTTTCCGACCCGGCGGGGGGGTCGGAGAATTTCGCCCCTTGTATCTCATGGGATCCTCCAGTGGAATTTGGCTTCAGAACACCGCGGTGACCGTGTGTGTGAAACATGAAACGATGGCCTGTTTTAATAAAACAAGTTTGTCACAGCTCTCAGAAATTTTTCTAAACAGACTTGACAAGCATTTTGTTTGAAGACGCTGACTCATGGGACGTTGGCGTCAGCGTTTGTTGCCCCATCACCCATTGCACCCCGAGAAGGTGATTATAAATGCAGACAACAAGGACTTACAACGAAGAGCGGTTTATTTACCAGCTTAGCAGCTATTTCATGTTTGTTGTCTGCCCACATACCCTGGGTTAACTTCTGCCATCTCAGAAGGTGACCTCTTCTGCTGCCACGCCATCATGAGTCCATTGGGTCTGATGTGTTGGGTGTTCTGGATCACATACAGGTCACCCAACACGTGAAATAGTGCAACACTATTTTATTGAATCATTAACTGTTTAAACATACTCAGACAGTGGGTTAACACGATATTAGCTTTAACCAAAGACCCTTTGCCTTGTCCTAACCAGTCGATGCACTCAGCACATGGTGAATGTCTGTGTTACAGGCTGTGAGCTCTGTCCTCCTAGCTAGCTGCAACTCGAATGAGCGGGAAACTCTGATGCCTCCTGTCTTTATAGTGCGTGTGCTCTCACTGGTGATTGGCTGCGGTGTTGTGTGTGTTGATTGGTCCCACTGTGTGCCCATCAGTGTGTGTCTGCACCATGATATACTGGTGTATATTATGACAGGTCCAGAGTGATGGTGGGTCATCTCCCCAATGAACCGCTGAGAGCGGCTTCGCACAGCTGAGAGGCTGGCTGGGCCACTTCAGATGGTAGCCAAGCGTCAACCCCATTGATGAGAGACAGGAGTCACCCGGGCACATCATCGTACAGTGTCAATCCAGAGAGCCAGAATCACCGGAACTAGGGGCTCCGAAAAGGAGTAATTTCTGGACTCAGAATGTGGGCTGGAATTCTCTGTACGCCACTCTCCCCCTCATGGTGAGTTTCCCCCTGGCGGAGGTGACTCCCTCCTGACTCGATCCATTGGATATCGGGCCGTGGCTCCCACATCTGGAGCCCGTCTCCATTTCTAAAGATGTGATGAGCTGAGGAGCCTCCGTGAATGATTATATGCCTGGGCTTACTTGAGGCTCCTGTCTCTCAGCAATGGGATCTTCCAGTCCCCCCCGACGTTTGTGGTACTTTCCCAGGCTCGCCCGTCCACCGCCGGGTAGTGGGAGGGTGGGCTTCGGCAGGCGGGAATATTCCGGCGGTGGGAAGGGCTGGAAAACCCTCTCAGTTACACTCTGTTCGTCTTTCCTCTCAGATGCTACCGACCTGCTGAATCTTTGCCGCACTTCCTGTTTTGATTGCATTAAAAACCAGGAGCAAGTCGGCAACATAATACACTGCCGGGATAGTCCGCTGCGAGTCCTGCTCCGCTACCGCTGCTAGCGAGGATGGAGAATTTGGAGCTCAGCCAAATCTTCCCATCCATTCCAGTGGGACTGAAGAATCCCACTGCCACCTCTTAACACATCAAACAAAAAGCCTTCAGAGCTAAGTAACTGTACACTTAATTAAACAGTCATCGTGCATCCATACAGTAGCTCGCAAATTTACAGATAGGTTTCAGGGTCTAAAGGAATAAATAGGAACTTGCCTTGACTATTGGTCCAGAGGCCCATATTTTTACTGAGTCATGGAGAGCCGTGACATCTTTAGAAATGGAGGTGGGGTCCAGATTTGGAAGCCCTGGCCCACTATCCAATGTAGGGGGCCGGTGTGACTCACACGTGAGGGAACCCCAAACCCCCAAGCTCAAACAGACCCATTTTCGCTGGAGCAAACCTCTTAACCCACAGTTACAAATTTTCTTGAACGGCAGATAAGGTCCACAGAAATGTCAAATTGTGGAGTTATTTAAATCCTCAGCACTTACAAAAAATTAAAATTAAAAAGAAAGCCTGCCTGCATCAGTGAGATGTTAAAATAAACTGAAGCTGTGAAGCTATTTAAATCTACTGCCCTTTAAAATATGTTTTACAAAATGGACTGCCCATGTCAGTGAGGGATAGAAAAAATATGAGCTAGCAGTTACAACAGTCGTTTGTTGCCACTTGCCCGTAGGCTGCCATTATGCGATTATTATCATTTGCTTTCTACGACCTATCATTATCCTAGATGGGGGTCCTAAATTTACACTTTGATTGACAGCTCAACTAATATATTAAAGCAGCATCTGTGCTTGCTGTTTGATTGTGAATATAAACTGTTTGCTTTTATAGGGGATTAAGAATTTGAGAGGAGCAAAGATATTTTTTATAGGCTTTTGTGTTTTATTAATAGACATTTAGAACTTTATTTTATTTTGCCTCAACATGGCGCCTGATGTTTTCCTGTGGTAAATACTGGGTGAGCTGATATGGAGGGTGTAAGGACAAAAGGTAGTGGGTGGGTTGACATGAGGTGGCATTAAATTGGCATGGAGGGTGTGAGGGTTGACTTAGGTTGGTTAGGAGCTTGGTTGGCGGGAGGTGGTTTGGATGGAGCATGAGGAGTACATGAGTGGGCGTGAGGGGCAATGGTTAGCGGGCCTAACATTTAACAAAACAAAGAGGACCAGGTCCCTGAACACCAAGGCTGGCTTTTCAGCAGCTGCCTTCAGGCTGGCGCGGAGCTGCACCCAAAGGCGACGGTCCTGATTCCATCTCGCACCCATTCCCATAGTCAAGATCTGACCATTCGGGTCAGGGTCTCCAAAGCCAGGAGATTCCCCGGCTCCCACTACTCAAATCCAGGCCAAAGTTTTCATTCCTTACTGGTACACATGAGCTATTGGACTGTAGTTTCCACAATGGCTGAGCGTGTGAGTGTTTGAGTGTGTGTGGGAGTGAGAGAGGGCGCTTGAGTGCACGTATGTGTATTGTATGTGTGCGATTGTGTGTGTGAGAGAGGTTGAGTGAGCATGTGTGTGAATGTTTGTGTGTGAGAGGATGTGTGTTTGTGTGTGAGAGTGAATGTGTGTGTGTATGTGTGTGAGAGAGAGGGTGAGTGAGTACGTGTGTGAATATGTGTGTGTGTGTTTGTGTGTGGGAGTTGCCATGATATACAGACAAGCAGCTAATGGACACAGAGAACAGGACATGACCAATACGCAGGCAGGACACTCAGGGGTGGGATCTGACTATAAAAGACACGAGTCACTCGCACTCCGCCTCTTTCCACTGATGAACATCTAGAGAGTCAGTCAAGGGTGTTGTTACAATCTCACACCTCCAGCACGTGGCTAAGAGCTAGTCTGGTTCAGTCAGACAGAGTAACCACACTTAGGTTAGCAGAGAGTCGAGCTCACAGAGAACTGTGCCAACTGTGGTATTAGTTCAATAAACCTGATTGAACTAACTTCAAGGTATGGAGTATCTGTCTGATCTAAGCTGCATCCAGTTGCAGCCTGTGTACCTCAACACGACAGGATTGAGGGAGGGTGAGTGAAGATGTGCGTGGGCATGTGTCTGTATATGCTGCGTGTGTGTTGGTGCGTGAGTGAGCATTGGTGTGCTATAGTGTGCATGTGAGTGTAGGCGCGTGAATAAGTGTGCATGGGCTTTAGAATAACAGCAAAACTGTGATGGCTTCCATGGTAGAATGTCTATCCAACACTCAACTTCTGGGATCTTTGATTGACAGGGGCTGGTCATTAAGGTAAGCAGCTACCATTTGACCAAAGGGAATGGATTTCACTGATAAACGTAGAAACTAGGAGCAGGAATGGATCATTTGGTCCCGCAAGCCAGTCCTGTCATTCATGTGATCGTGGCTGATCCTTCATCTCAACGCCATGGGCGGGATTCTCCCACTCCCACGCCGAAGTGGCCGCGCCGTCGTGAACGCCGTCGAGGTTCACGACGGCGCGGAACGGCCCCGGTCCCGACCGATTCAGGCCCTGACAATGGGCCAGTATCGGGGCCGCATCATCTACATGCGCCAGGCCTTGTCGCCCATGTAAAAGCGGCGCCGCATAGATGACGCGGCCGGCGCCGCATAACGGGCGTCATCCGCGCATGCGCGGTTGTCGTCCTCTCTAAATCCGCCCCGCAAGAAGATGGGGGACGGATTTTGCGGGGCCGCGGAAGGAAGGAGGTCCTCCTTCAGAGAGGACGGCCCGACGATCGGTGGGCACCGATCGCGGGCCACCCCACATTCCAGGTGAAGCCCGGTGCAGGATCCCCCCTCGCCCCCCCACAGGCCGCACCCCCCCCCCCCCCCCCCCCCAGCGTTCACACACCCGCCCACGACTGTAGCGACCAGGTGTCGGACGGCGCCGGGGGGGGGGAACCCGCCGCTTTAGCCTGGCCGCTCGGCCCATCCGGGCCTCAGAATAGCGGGGGTGCCGGAGAATCGCCATTTTGGGTGTTTCCGGCGATTCTCCGGCCTGCGGCCCGCGGAACTCGACCGGGCCGTTCCCGCCGCTTGGGAGAATCGTGGGAGGGCGTCGGACCGGCGTCCCCGGAAATTTTGGCGGCCCAGGCGATTCTCCCAACCGGCGTGGGAGTGGAGAATCGCGCCCCATAACTCTCCGCTCGACCCGTGCCCCTTGCTGGTTTTAGAGTCCAGAAAGCTATCTCCTTCTTAAATATATTCAGTGATTTGGCCTCCACAGCCTTCTGTGTTTGAGAATTCCACAAGCTCACCACCTTCTGAGTGAAGACATTTCTCCTCAACTCAGTCCTAAATGGCCTATCCCATTTGCTGAGACTGTGACCCCCTTGTTCCAGACCTCCCAGCCACGGGGGGCAACTTCCCTGCACCCCGGCCTGTCCGGCCCGGTCAGGATTTTTTACGATTCAATGAGATCCCCTCTCGTTCTTCTACACTCCAGTGAACACAGGTCCAGTCAACCCAATCTGCCCCCCCCCCCCCCACTCCCCCGAGCGACAATCCCGCCACCCCAGGAATCAGTCAGCTGAACCTTTGCTGCGCTCCTCCCTTTCTGAGGAGGCCTCCAAGCTCCCACCGGCTGCACACTCTCCACGGGGCCAGAAAAACAACACAGGCGTCAGGCGGTCAACTGGACAGGCTCCCTGTGAGGTCCCCCCCACCACTCACTCCCACCTGCAGAAACCCATTTGCAGGGGATGTACTCATCTTAACCCCAGGTCACACCTGCGGGGCCCGGAAATGGTCCAATGTCCATGGGCCTCCTGAACCAGGATGTTTTAAAACTCAGCACAAGTGCGAGGAGAGAAAAGGAACAGGCAGGCTAAGAAATGGGCCTGTCACACTCTGGCACCGACTTTCATTCTGCTACATTTGTTTTGACATTTTCCTCTAGGGATTGTGCGGAGGGGAAATCCCCTTTATAAATAGGACCGTGAAACACCTCCTCCTGTATGTGTGTGTGCGCGGTATGATTAATGTGCCTGGCGCGGTATGATTAATCCTTTGCACACAGCCTCTCCACATCGGAAGATGCTTGCTTCCTTTTGACGGGGCTTTCCCGAGCCACCTTGGGGCACAGTTCCATTGGCGACAGCGCTCCCCAGGTCACATCGGACATCTGGACGCCGGTTCAGTTTGCAAAACAAAAATCCAGCCGCCCCACCAATGTAAGAGCAGAGAAGCAGGAGGAGACCATTCAGCCCCTCGAGCCCATTCCACCGTTCAATGAGGCCCTGGCGGGTGTGTCACCTAAAACTCGGGCAATCAGGGAGCGACGAAAAACATCAGCATCGGCAGCATTGCCCCATGAAAGAAAGGAGAAAGCCCCTTGGGTAATAGAAATGTAACAATCTGAGATTTCAAACGATCGAACAATCGAAGGCCTACTTTGGTTTAAGCAACACCTTCCCTAACAGCACTGCGGGTGTACCTACATCACATGGACCGCAGTGGTTCAAGATGGCCGCTCACCACCTGCTCAAGGCGCCATGAGGGATTGACCTGGCCAGTCACTCCCACATCCATAAGACCATAAGACATAGGAGCGGAAGTAAGGCCATTCGGCCCATCGAGTCCACTCCACCATTCAATCATGGCTGATTCCAACTCCATTTACCCGCTCTCTCTCTATAGCCCTTAATTCCGCGAGAAATCAAGAATTTATCAACTTCTGTCTTAAAGACACTCAACGTCCCGGCCTCCACCGCCCCCTGTGGCAATGAATTCCAAAGACCCACCACTCTCTGGCTGAAGAAATTTCTCCTCATCTCTGTTCTAAAGTGACTCCCTTTTATTCTAAGGCTGTGCCCCCGGGTCCTAGTCTCCCTTGCTAATGGAAACAACTTCCCTACGCCCACCCTATCTAAGCCATTCATTATCTTGTAAGTTTCTATTAGATCTCCCCTCAACCTCCTAAACTCCAATGAATATAATCCCAGGATCCTCACACGTTCATCGTATGTTAGGCCGACCATTCCTGGGATCATCCGTGTGAATCTCCGCTGGACCCGCTCTAGTGCCAGTATGTCCTTCCTGAGGTGTGGGGCCCAAAATTGCTCACAGTATTCTAAATGGGGCCTAACTAATGCTTTATAAAGCTTCAGAAGTATATCCCTGCTTTCATATTTCAAGCCTTAATTAGGGACTCAACCTGCAAGTTTACCTTTAGAGAATCCTGGACTAGGACTCCCAAGTCCCTTTGCACTTCAGCATTATGAATTTTGTCACCGTTTAGATAATAGTCCATGCCTCTATTCTTTTTTCCAAAGTGCAAGACCTCGCACTTGCCCACGTTGAATTTCATCAGCCATTTCTTGGACCACTCTCCTAAACTGTCTAAATCTTTCTGCAGCCTCCCCACCTCCTCCATACTACCTGCCCCTCCACCTATCTTTGTATCATCGGCAAACTTGGCCAGAATGCCCCAGTCCCGTCATCTAGATCGTTAATATATAAAGAGAACAGCTGTGGCCCCAACACGGAACCCTGCGGGACACCGCTCATCACCGGTTGCCATTGCGAAAAAGAACCTTTTATCCCAACTCTCTGCCTTCTGCCTGACAGCCAATCGTCAATCCATGTTAGCGCCTTGCCTCGAATACCATGGGCCCTTATTTTACTCAGCAGTCTCCCATGAGGCACCTTATCAAAGGCCTTTTGGAAGTCAAGATAGATAACATCCATTGGCTCTCCTTGGTCTAACCTATTTGTTATCTCTTCAAAGAACTCGAACAGGTTTGTCAGGCACGACCTCCCCTTACTAAATCCATGCTAACTTGTCCTAATCCGACCCTGCACTTCCAAGAATTTAGAAATCTCATCCTTAACAATGGATTCGAGAATCTTGCCAACAACCGAGGTTAGGCTAATTGGCCTATAATTTTCCATATTTTTCCTTGTTCCCTTCTTGAACAGGGGGGTTACAACAGCGATTTTCCAATCCTCTGGGACTTTCCCTGACTCCAGTGACTTTTGGAAGATCATAACTAACGCCTCCACTATTTCTTCAGCTATCACCTTTCGAACTCAAGGATGTAGCCCACCTGGGCCCGGAGATTTATCAATTTTTAGACCTCTTAGTTTCTCTAACACTTTCTCCTTTGTGATGGCTACCATATTCAACTCTGCCCCCTGACTCTCCTGAATTGTTGGGATATTATTCATGTCTTCTACTGTGAAGACTGCCGCAAAGTACTTACTTCAGTTCCTCAGCTATTTCCTTGTCTCCCATCACAAAATTACCAGCGTCATTTAGGAGCGGCCCAAAGTCTACTTCTGCCTCCCGTTTGTTTTTAATGTATTTAAAGAAACTTTTACTATCATTCCTAATGTTACTGGCCAGCCTACCTTCATAATTGATCCTCTCTTTCCTTATTTCTCTCTTTGTTATCCTCTGTTTGTTTTTGTAGCCTTCCCAATCTTCTGACTTCCCACTACTCTTTTCCACATTATAGGCTTTCTCTTTTGCTTTGATGCATTCCCTAACTTCCTTTGTCAGCCATGGCTGCCTAATCCCCCCTCTGATAACCTTTCTTTTCTTTGGGATGAACCTCTGTACTGTGTCCTCAATTACTCCCAGAAACTCCTGCCATTGCTGTTCTACTGTCTTTCCCACTAGGCTCTGCTCCCAGTCGATTTTCGTCAGTTCCTCACTCATGCCCCTGTAGTTACCTTTATTTAATTGTAACACCTTTACATCTGATTCTACCTTCTTTCTTTCAAATTGGAGATTGAATTCTACTATATTATGATCACATCTTCCTAAGAGTTCCCTTACTTTAAGATCTTTAACCAAGTCTGGCTCATTACATAACACTAAGTCCAGAATGGCCTGTTCCCTCGTGGGCTCCATCACAAGCTGTTCCAAAAAGCCCTCCTGTAAACATTCAATGAATTCCCTTTCCTTGGGTCCACTGGCAGCATTATTTACCCAGTCCACCTGCATATTGAAGTCCTCCATGATCACTGTGACCTTGCCTTTCTGACATGCACTTTCTATTTCGTGGTGCATTTTGTGCCCCTGATCCTGACCACTGTTAGGAGGCCTGTACATAACTCCCATTATGTTTTTTTTTGCCTTTGTGGTTCCTCAACTCTACCCACACAGACTCCACATTATCCGACCCTATGTCGTTTAGTGCTATTGATTTAATTTCATTCCTAATTAACAAGGCAACCCCAACCCCTCTGCCCACCTCTCTGTCTTTTCGATAGGTTGTGAATCCCTGGATGTTTAAATGCCAGTCCTGAACCCCCTGCAACCACGTCTCTGTGATGCCTACCACATCATACCTGCCAGTCACAATCTGGGCCACAAGCTCATCTACCTTGTTCCGTACACTGTGCGCATTTAAATATAGCACCTTTAATTCTCTATTGACCGTCCCTTTTTGTTTTCTTAGTGTGGTGGACCTTGGTTTACTGAGTCTTTCCATACACTGTGTCATATTTTGTGGGATGGGGACTATCATAACTTCTCCTGAGTTCTGTCTTTTTGTGCTTTTTTGTATTCCTAAGCAGCTACGCTTCCCACTGATTACTTCACCTCTTGGTTCCCTGACTTTCCCTTCCCCCCCAATCTCTAGTTTAAAGTCCTATTGACCACCCTATTTACTCTTTTCGCCAGAACACTGGTCCCAGCTCGGTTCAGGTGGAGACCATCCCAACGGTATAGGTCCCCCCTGTCCCAAAACTGATGCCAGTGTCCCATGAAAAGGAACCCCTCATTCCCACACCACTCTTTCAGCCACGTGTTAACTTCCCTTATTCTTGCCTCCCTTTGCCAATTTGCACGTGGCTCGGGCAGTAATCCGGTGATTATGACCCTTGAGAACCTGTTTTTTAATTTGAATCCTAGCTCTTTATAATTTCTAAACAGGTCCTCTTTTGTAGACTTGCCTATGTTGTTGGTACCGACATGGACCACAACAACTGGATCCTCCCCCTCCCTCTCCAGTATCCTTTCAAGCCGGTCAGAGATGTCCCGCACCCAGCACCGGACAGGCAACATACCATGCGGGACTCTTTATCCTGCTCACAAAGGATACTATCTATCCCCCTGATAATAGAATCCCCTACAGCTACAACTTGCCTATTTACTCCCTCCCCTTGAATGGCCTGCTGAGCCATGGTGCCTTGGTCAGCTGACTCATCCTTCCTGCAGCCCTGTTCGCCATCCACACAGGGAACAAGTGCCTCATACCTGTTGGACAGGGTCAAGGGCTGAGGCTCCTGAGTTCCTGACTGCTTGTTCCCTTTACCTGCCTGACTTGCTGTCACACCCTGCTGTCCCTGGCCACTGGCAGGATTTAAACTACTTACTCTGTCTGACAGGTGTGACTGCCTCCTGAAACACAGTGTCCAGGTAAGTCTCCCCCTCCCGGATGTGCCTCAGTGTTTGAAGCTCAGACTCCAGCTCATCAACTCTGAGCCGGAGCTCTTCGAGCAGCCAACACTTACTGCAGATGTGGTCGCTGCAGCTCGCAATGGGATCTGCCAGCTCCCACATCAAGCAGCTCAAGCACATCACCTGACCAGCCATCTCTAATTAATTAATTAGTTTAATTTAAGTTTACGAGTTTAGCTGTGTTTTTTTTAAATTCCTGGAAGGTCTGGCTCAAACCTTTCAAGGCAATTCACTCTAATCCTAAACTCCTCGACCAGTGAAAATAGTTTCTCTCTATCTATCTTAGCTGCTTCCCTTAATATCTGGGCTTTGAAAGAGAAGCAAATTAAGGTTTGTCTTTACCTAGGACTAGACATGGCCACCAGGCATCTGAAAGTACTTTACAGACGATGATGTTCCTTTAAAGGGTGCTCACAGGTGTAACATGGGAAACGAGGCAACCATTTTGCAGCCAACCAACTTTCATCGTGTTACAATGCCTGATAAATTTCAAGTCAAGTTTCCAATTGATAGCTGACAGGATGGAATGATAAGTTTTGACTGTAACTTTAAGACTAAAGGCGCTACTGGCAAAACACTATTTTTGTTGGCAACTTATCCTTTCGATTACAGGACAGAACATTCCTTTTTTACTTCCAATGCTATTGAAAGAGCCACTCCTGGGTATATATCAAACTGTCCCTTGAGTAGTCATTTGATTTTCTTGGTCCCAATCCAAGGCAATTCTTAGCTCCTGGGAGTTTACTTTTCTATTCCCAGCCTAGTAAATTTTAACCCTAGACTTGTCCTTCACAGGGAGGGTTTTCATAGCGTTCTTCCTCCAAGCCAGGTAAATCTTCTAGTCTCATTTGAAATCCTCATACATTTGGGAGCGTGAGCTCCCACTCCTGTACAGTGAACCACGGAGACTTTTGGCCTCCAGCTCAGATCCCGGAAGATTGACATGTCTGTGCATTTTCAAAGTCCATCTCTGTAGCAACTTGAATCACATGGACCTTACACGCAGATAGAAATGCTAATTAGCTATCCTTGAGAGCCCAACCCTCTTTTACCTTGGAAGTAAATGGACAGTTTAAAACATAGCTGTTTACAATCCGACAGTCTCGACGTGTTCTTGGAACTTTGGAGATGAGCAGTCTAACCACTGTAAACACAGTTGCTGCTGCCGTTACCTCCTTAGTGATGTGTTGGGTGTTCTGGATCACATACAGGTCACCAACACTTGAAGTAGTGCAACACTATTTTATTAAAAGGTTAACTATTTAAACATGCTTGAACTGTGGGTAAATACAATACTAGCTTTAACTAAAGACCTTTGCCTTGTCCTCACCAGTTGATGCACTCAGCACATGGTGAATGTCTGTGTTGCAGGCTGTGAGCTCTGAGCTCCGAGGTAGCTGCTACTCGAATGAGCGGGAACTCTGATGCCCCCTGTCTTTATAATGAGTGTGCTCTCACTGGTGATTGGCTGCGGTGTTGTGTATGTTGATTGGTCCCAATGTGTGTCCATCAGTGTGTGTCTGCACCATGATATATTGGTGTATAGTATGGCACTTAGAATCATAGAATCCCTACAGTAATGAAGAAGGCCATTTGACCCATCGGGTCCGCACCGACCCTTTTGAATGAGCTACTCATTTACACTCCCTCCCCCGTCCACCCGCCCTATCCCCGTAACCCATAGCCAAACCTGCATATCAAGAGGCAATTTAGCATGGCCAATCCAACTTGCACATCTTTAGACTGTGGGAGGAAACCGGAGCACCCGGAGGAAACCCACGCAGGCACAGGGGAGAAGGTGCAAACCCTACACGGACAGTGACCCGAGGCCGGAATTGAACCCAGGTCCCTGGCGCTGCGAGGCAGCAGTGCTAACCGCCGTGCCGCCCAATCGTTACACCTTCTCACCAGCCAAACAACCTGAGCCTCTCTTTAAGCATTAATGACCAATTCACCCAAACGTGTGATTCAGCAGACTTCAGAACAGGTCAAATGACCGCATCCTCAATTAAAGTCACAGTCCCAAAACCTAACAAGTTGAACAATAGCAATGAAATAATGAGCACATAATCTGCTTTTTCTAATGCTGATTGAGAAATAAATGTTGGCCAAGAGATGAGGAATAACTCCTCTCCTCTTCTTCAAAATAGTGTCAAGGAATCATTCACTTCCACCTGAACAAGGAGATGGAGCCTTGCTTTAGCATACCATCCAAAAGACAGCACTGCCCACAATGCAGCACGCCCTCGGTACTGCACTGGGGTTGTAGAAGTCAATATTTTCCTGCTTCTTTGACTGTGGTAGGAAGACTCAACAATACATTTTTATGGTTAAATAACAAGGCTTTATTTACGAAAAGACCGCATGCAGTTTTGGCTGAAACTTGAGGTCGGAGAGCAGTTACTACCACTGCTGATTCCTTGTCAAGTCCGCGCTTTTACAGAAAATCAATTCAGTATTTATACATTATCATTATCAAGATTGCATGACTACAGCTTACAAAGAACAAAGAACAAAGAAATGTACAGCACAGGAACAGGCCCTTCGGCCCTCCAAGCCCGTGCCGACCATACTGCCCGACTAAACTACAATCTTCTACACTTCCTGGGTCCGTATCCTTCTATTCCCATCCTATTCATATATTTGTCAAGATGCCCCTTAAATGTCCCTATCGTCCCTGCCTCCACTACCTCCTCCGGTAGTGAGTTCCAGGCACCCACTACCCTCTGCGTAAAAAACTTGCCTCGTACATCTACTCTAAACTTTGCCCCTCTCACCTTAAACCTATGCCCCCTAGTAATTGACCCCTCTACCCTGGGGAAAAGCCTCTGACTATCCACTCTGTCTATGCCCCTCATAATTTTGTATACCTCTATCAGGTCGCCCCTCAACCTCCTTCGTTCCAGTGAGAACAAACCGAGTTTATTCAATCGCTCCTCATAGCTTATGCCCTCCATACCAGGCAACATTCTGGTAAATCTCTTCTGCACCCTCTCTAAAGCCTCCACATCCTTCTGGTAGTGTGGCGACCAGAATTGAACACTATACTCCAAGTGTGGCCTAACTAAGGTTCTATACAGCTGCAACATGACTTGCCAATTCTTATACTCAATGCCCCGGCCAATGAAGGCAAGCATGCCGTATGCCTTCTTGACTACCTTCTCCACCTGTGTAGCCCCTTTCAGTGATCTGTGGACCTGTACTCCTAGATCTCTTTGACTTTCAATACTCTTGAGGGTTCTACCATTCACTGTATATTCCCTACCTGCATTAGCCCTTCCAAAATGCATTACCTCACATTTGTCCAGGTTAAACTCCATCTGCCATCTCTCCGCCCAAGTCTCCAGACAATCTAAATCCTGCTGTATCCTCAGACAGTCCTCATCGCTATCCGCAATTCCACCAACCTTTGTGTCGTCTGCAAACTTACTAATCAGACCAGTTACATTTTCCTCCAAGTCAGGAATTCGATCGGAAGTAGAAACGTAAGCAATGTCATGAAACCGGCATGACCTGTTGATCTTCTCGGACTCTTTGTCTCATCCCTCATACCATTATCTTGTCCTTTGATAGAACATTAAAAGGTCAGAGGAGACTCATCCATTCCTTATCTTGTCTTATTCAAACCGCCCTGGGTTATGACGAGTTAGCCTTATCAGGAATTACAGAGGTCAGGCATTTTGGATTAGCTTGACCTTCTCTGATCTTATTCGTGCTTTAGGTTATGCGGAGACAGCCTTATCGGTCTTACCAGGGATCTGGTATATTGGAATGGCTAGATCAGCATTTCTTACATTGTATCGAATAGTTGACCATTCTTCCCATTGACCAGTTTTCCCATCATGCCATTACTTACTTCGTACACGATCACAGGGTGCCAGCTTAGATTTCTGCACTCGAACCCTGGAGTAAGACCTGACCCTAAACCCTGTCACTCAGAGATAGGAGGACTATCAGCCAATCCCTGCCTTCATCCCCGTCCTATCCACGCACCTGTTCGTGGTTCAAATAGAAAACTGTTGCCCCTCCACTCTTCGTGGATCTTGGGGCAATTGAGGTTATGAGGGGAGCCGGTTGCGTAGGAATCCAGAGACCCATGGACAATGCTCTGGGAACCTGGGTTCAAATCCCCCCCCCCCCGAGGAAGATGGTGAAATAATAGTAAAGAATCTTGAATTAAAAGTCCAATGATGACCATGAAGATATTGTCACTAATTGTTCACTTCAGGGAAGGAAATCTGCCGTCCTTACCTGGTCTGGCCTACATAGAACATAGAACATAGAAAATACATCTGCTACCAGATCATCCCGATCCGCAGAAATGTGGTTGATTCTTAAAATACCCTCTGAAATTACCCAGCAAGCCACTCAGTTCAAGGGCAATTACGGATTGGGCAGTAAATGCTGACCCAAACAGAGACATCCACATCCCCTCAACGAATAAAAGTTAGGTAGTGTGGTGAATGGTCCGGTGTATAAAGGGTTAATGTGGGACTGAGTACAGTACCGCCCCCACGGCGTAAGAAGACACATAACCTCGAGTTGGGTTCAGTTTGGAGATGGACACAGTTGCGTTAAGGCCTAGAACGGGGGTCAGCTCTAAATCTGCTGTATGTAAGCACATGGTTCACAGTTGTCAATAAAGACTTGCTATTGACATACTACAGACTGGAAGCTGGATTCAAGGTGTCCGAAGCAGGATCCTACGGCCAATTTCTGTTGCGATGGGGAGCTTGCATCACTCTTCCCTGGGGCACAGGCTGCTACCTTGCTCTTTCTCCCAGGTCCGGGCACTGGCTCCTTTAAGGGCCTTTAACAAACGGGCAGCTCGCTCAAATTGGAGCATCCAGGTAGACTTCAGCCCATGCCTTGCGAGTCCCCCCTTCAGGGAATGAATGTTTGGTGGTGGGAATGCCAAGACAGGAATTTCCCTGTTGTCAAACCCAAAGCCAGGCCCAACATTTATCGCCAATCTGTAAATGTCCATTGAGAAGATGATAGTGAGCCGCCTTCTTGAACCGCCACAGTCCCTGTTGGTGTAGGTACTCCCACAGTGCTGTCAGGGAGGGAGTTCCAGGATTTATGGACTTGTCATATCACTTTCAAAGATTTAGAGGGAAAATATTTGGGGGGGGGGGGGGCAGACGTGCGGGGGAAATGAGTCCAATAGCATCGCTCTTTCACAGGGCTGGCATGGGCTGACTTGCCTCGACCTGTGCTTTCACACTGGGTATTCTCAAGGTGGGCCCCAGGCTGGAGTCGTATCATAAGAACATAAGAATAATTAGGAACAGGAATAGGCCATCTGGCCCCTCGAGCCTGCTCCGTCATTCAATGAGATCATGGCTGATCTTTGTGGACTCAGCTCCACTCTCCGGCCCGTACACCATATCCCCGAATCCCTTTACTCTTTAGAAAGGCATCTATCTTTTTCTTAAAAACGTTTAAAGAAGGAGCCTCAACTGCTTCACTAGGCAAGGAATTCCAGAGATTCACAACCCTTTGGGTGAAGAAGTTCCTCCTACACTCCGTCCTAAATCTACTTCCCCTTATTTTGAGGCTATGCCCCCCTAGTTCTGCTTTCCCCGACCAGTGGAAACAACCTGCCCGCATCTATCCTATCTATCCCCTTCATAATTTTATATGTCTCAATAAGATCCCCCCGCATCCTTCTAAACTCCAATGAGTACAGTCCCAGTCTACTCAACCTCTCGTCATAATCTAATCCCCTCAACTCTGGGATCAACCTAGTGAATCTCCTCTGCACTCCCTCCAGTGCCAATATGTCCTTTCTCAGGTAAGGAGACCAAAACTGAACACAATACTCCAGATGCGGCCTCACCAACACCTTATACATCGCTATACATATCGAATTCAGAATCCCTCCCCCGGGGGCATCCCTGGTGCCAGAAGCAACTCGCCGCCGGAGCCGCTTATGGGATGTCGGGGGAGGGGAGGAGGCATTTCGCAGGATCTCAAATCCGGCAACTTCAAACAAAAACTTTACATTAAACAGTGGGGGGGTGGGGGGGGGGATGAAAAGTAATGAAATTGCGATTGTGGTAAGGGGCCCTGATGACAATGCTCTCTCATTAAGACACCGTGTTGGAAATGTTCCCTCATTAAGAGGGTTACCGATGAGGAACCTCGTGAAGAAGGATTCTAATGAGGAAGAACTTGCCTTGGAAGCCATTTTGATGGGCAAAGGCCTCGTTCAACAGCGGTTTCCTCATGGCCTATATGCCCAGGTGGACACTTGGACTGAAGGGCTGCCAATGAAACTGCCTGTTTTGGGAATATAAATGGCTCTGGTAACAAAGTGACCCTTTCCCCTACAGGGCATGGGGAAGTATTATTTGGAGAGTGGATTTGATTTTGAAAGCCAGCATGCACATATGGATCAATGGGCAAGTTGCCCAACCCTTATGCTCAATCTGCCAGAGAAACATCCCAGTTGCCATCTGTCCAACACTGGGGCCAACGTTCAGAAGCATTAAGAATTAATCATTTTCCAACTCGCCGACCAGTGCCACTCAATGCTAATGGGTTGGTGAGACACCTTAATTTGCTGCTAATGAAGGCCCAGGCTGCCAGACTCTGCCGAATCCAACTTAAACAAATTTATGTAGCACTGTTCGCAACCTCTGGACGCCCCAGAGCACTTCACACCCAATTAGGCATTTTTATTTTCCAAGTGTAGCCACGAGTGCACCGGAGGTCTTTTGGCACAGTGGGTTAGCATCCCTGCCGCTGAGACGGAAACTCCGGGTTTGAGTGCCACCCCAGGACTTGATGACCACACAGGCCGATTACCAGTCTGTGAATCCGTCCCGTACGCCTGGCGGCAGACGGTGAGAGCGGCGAGGGTTACGTACTACAAAAGGCAAACCATCTGCCGAGCAGAACGATAGACCGACCCCGGAGGTCCAGGGTCGCCAAGTTCAGGCACCGAGAGAGAGCCAGCTACTGTTGCGGTGGCAGCCAATTAGAGAACAGCAAGATCCCAGCAAAGAGGCAGGTGTGAAAATGGTCGGACAATCTGCCTTATCAGTGACAGAGGCTGAGGGTTAAATGTTCAGGGCTGACCCCCGTCAACACTCCACACCCTCGTCGACTGTTCGACGGGGAGGGGGGGGGAGAAGTGCACCTGAAAGGCCGCCATATTCCGGAGACAGGATAATGGACCCGGGACTCCAGTGTCTGGAGTGGACTACAGGGGTCAGTGTGGAAAAGACATCCTGCATTAATAGGACTGGAGGGTGTAAAGTTGAGGGGCGTCATTCTCCGCCGGCGGGAGTCTCCGTTTTGCCGGCGCCCGGGGGTTTTCCCGACGGCGTGGGGCTGCCCCACAATGGGAAACCCCATTGACCGGCCGGTGTTACGGAGACTCCCGCCGGCCGGCCGGGGCAGAAATGTGGCGGGGCGGGGCGGAGAATTTCGCCCGAGGTGTCGACCATGTTAACCTCCTGAGTGGATCTGGTTTCGATCCTCAGCAGAGATGAGAGGGTTTATAACTACCAGGCTGTTTATTCTTGGAGCAAAGAAGATAGAGGGGAGATTTGGTTGAGGTGTACCAGATCAGGACAGGTTGAGGTAAGGGGGGATAAGGAAAATCAGTTCCCACTAGCTGAAGGATGAGGGGACCATGGATGTAAAGGTCTGGGTACGGCAGGCAGGGAGAATTTGAGGAAAAGCCTTCTAGACACAGCGAGCGGTGATGATTTGGATCTTGCTGCCCGTGGGGTCGGTGGAAGCCGAGGTGATCAATGGTTTGAGAAGGAAATTGGATGGGAACTTGAGGGAAATAATTGGCAGGAATTTGGGGGTAGATTGGACAAATGGTTCTGGGTCACCCCACAGAGAGGCACCTTGCAGCGGATGGGAGAATGGCCTTTCTCTGCGCTGTAAATAACTCCACCTCCTCATGGACATGCAAACGGGGCATTCAAATCAAACAGGAACCCCCTAACAACAGCAAAGTACCGCAGGTTCTGGGGATGTGGGATAAAAGCTGAAAGTGCTGGAAAAACTCAACAGGTCTGACTGTATCTGCAGGGAGAGAGAGAGAGAGAGGGTGAGGGAGAGGGAGCGAAAGAGGCAGAGGGAGAGAGAGAGAGGAGAGGGTGTGAGGGAGAGGGAGAGAAAGAGGGAGAGGGAGAGAAAGAGGGAGAGGGAGAGAAAGAGGGAGAGAGAGAGAGAGAGAGGAGAGGGTGTGAGGGAGAGAAAGAGGGAGAGGGAGAGAAAGAGGGAGAGAGAGAGAGAGAGGAGAGGGTGTGAGGGAGAGGGAGAGAAAGGGGGAGAGGGAGAGAGAGAGAGAGAGGAGAGGGTGTGAGGGAGAGAAAGAGGGAGAGAGAGAGAGAGGAGAGTGTGTGAGGGAGAGGGTGAGAAAGGGGGAGAGGGAGAGAAAGAGGGAGAGGGAGAGAAAGAGGGAGAGGGAGAGAAAGAGGGAGAGGGAGAGAGAGAGAGAGAGGAGAGAGGGTGAGGGAGAGAAAGAGGGAGAGGGAGAGACAGAGAGAGGAGAGGGTGTGAGGGAGAGGGAGAGAAAGAGGGAGAGGGAGAGAAAGAGGGAGAGGGAGAGAAAGAGGGAGAGGGAGAGAAAGAGGGAGAGGGAGAGAGAGAGAGAGAGGAGAGAGGGTGAGGGAGAGAAAGAGGGAGAGGGAGAGAGAGAGAGAGGAGAGGGTGTGAGGGAGAGGGAGAGAAAGAGGGAGAGGGAGAGAAAGAGGGAGAGGGAGAGAAAGAGGGAGAGAGAGAGAGAGAGGAGAGGGTGTGAGGGAGAGGGAGAGAAAGAGGGAGAGGGAGAGAGAGAGAGAGAGAGAGGAGAGGGTGTGAGGGAGAGAAAGAGGGAGAGGGAGAGAAAGAGGGAGAGAGAGAGAGAGGAGAGTGTGTGAGGGAGAGGGTGAGAAAGAGGGAGAGGGAGAGAAGGAGGGAGAGGGAGAGAAAGAGGGAGAGGGAGAGATAGATAGAGAGGAGAGAGGGTGAGGGAGAGAAAGAGGGAGAGGGAGAGAGAGAGAGAGGAGAGGGTGTGAGGGAGAGGGAGAGAAAGCGGGAGAAGGAGAGAAAGAGGGAGAGGGAGAGAGAGAGAGAGGAGAGATGGTGAGGGAGAGAAAGAGGGAGAGAGAGAGAGAGAGAGAGGAGAGGGTATGTGGGAGAGGGAGAGAAAGAGGGAGAGGGAGAGAAAGAGGGAGAGAAAGAGGGAGAGAGAGTGAGAGAGAGAAAGACATAGGATGGAATTTTCCAGCAAGACCTTCCAGTCCTGCCGATGGTGCATCCCTGCAATAGGTTTTCCAGCAGCACGTGGTTGAATCAATGGGAAAATGCATTGATAACGGCAGGACCAGACTTTTTGAGTTGCACAGGAATCTTCTTCGGAAGAAGAAGACCTGAACGTCAACTCCCTTGCTCTGTCCAGACCTGCCGGGTTTCTCTGGCACTCTCTGTTTTGGTTTCAAACAGGGAAACTTGCCACATTGAACAAGGAGGAGGTCACACCCGCGGTGGCCTGGAGGGTGGCTTCAGCAATGCCTGAATTTTGGAAAGCAGAGATACCCGCCAGGGTCTCTATTGGAATGTGTGAGTGCTGATTCACCCACCTGAACATTTTGCCAACACGTTGGGGATCTAATCCCTCCCACAAAAGATGGTAACATGGGTAAGATTGCAAAGGGAAGATGGTTCAATGTGACGTGTTGCAATTCACTCGAGGCTGCTATGGCAATGCACGCTTTTACATACATGCTATCGTCTTGAGCTATGGGTGTTGTGTTCTGCTTCTTCGTGTAGCATAAACTGCTTCCTCTATGTATACTCTGACAAAGGAAGGTTCAGACTTGGAGATAGGTTTAACACATTTATTGAACTGTTAACAATTCTCCTACTTGAGTTCGACTCTCCTGCTGATCTTGCTGTAGTAACTCAGTCTAACTAACCAGTCTGCTCTAAGCCATGCGGTGGGTGTGATGCGTCCTGATCTGCCCCTGTCTCTCTGAGTGTCGCCAATGGAAAGAGAAAGAGCATGTGTGCTCTGACCTTTTATATGGGTAGCCCCAAGTGGTAGTGTCACCTCTGGGTGTCTTGACTGCCCATTGGTCGTGTCCTATTCTATGTGTTCATTAGCTGTATGCCTGCATGCCATGATGTTTCTGGTGCTCCCTCTAGTGTTTACTTAGTTGTAGTGTATTTGCATTAACTCCTTGTGTATTTACAGTGATACATATCACCACAATGGATAGCGATGGCAGAGGCTCTGACATTCATATAATAATAATCTTTATTGTCCCAAGTAGGGTTAGCACTGCAATTAAGTTACTGTGGAAAGCCCCTAGTCGCCACACTCCGGCGCCTGTTCGGTAACATGGAAGGAGAATTCAGAATGTCCAATTCACCTAACAGCACATCTTTTGGGACTTGTGGGAGGAAACCGGAGCACGCGGAGGACGTGCAGACACGGGGAGAATGTGCAGACTCCGCACAGACAGTGACCCAAGCGGGGAATCGAACCTGGGACCCTGGCGCTGTGAAGCACCAGTGCTACCCACTGTGCTACCATGCATTCATATGTTCGTATGTGCATATTCTTTCCATCAGTTTGCAGGGAAGCGACGGTCTTGTAACTGGACCAGTAATCCAGTGACCCAGGGGACTCGGGTTCGAATCCCACCTCGGCAGATGGAGAAATTTGAATTCAATAAAAATCTGGAATTAAAAGACCAACGATGACCGTGTCGGTTGCCGTAAAAACCCATCTGGTTCATTGCTGCCTCTTCAGGGAAGGAAGTCTATTATTCTTACCTGGTTTGTCTCCAGATCCACTGCAATGTGGTGACTCTTAAATGTCTTCTCAAGGCAAGGAGGATTGGGCAGTAAATGCTGTTTCGACTGATTTACACCTGATTCTACCTAGATGACTGCTATCCTCATGACTGAGAAAGTGGCGTCTCATCCTGCCTTTTGAATGCCAGCTACTGCTGTTTCTAGGCAGATTTCTACCTGTTGCTGGGCAGATGGCATCGTATCCTGCTTTGATAAATTCATTTTACCACTGTAACGAGGCAGACCCATGGCACACGATGGCAGTGCTGTGCCTGTTGCCAACCTGTCTCCGCTGGTATTTTATCAGGGGCGAGAGGTGTCCATGTGATGTGGCGAGGCGAAGCTACCAGGTAAAACATAGCAGCCTTTTTGCAAGTTGGGTGTGGGAAACCCTGTGCCCCACCCTCGCCGCCACCCCAATTTCCTCACCTGGGTCGCAGAGTCGTAGGGCTTTACAGCACAAAAAGGGGCCCTTCGACCCATCGCGTTCATGCAGGCCATCGCGCACCGATCTTTTCTCCGGCATTTTGTCGGTAGCCTCGTACGGTATGGTGATTCACTCCGCCTGCCGTTGCCGTGTGTTGGGAGGATTTGTATCGCCGCGGGCGGGATGGGAAAATCTGGCAGTGCCTGCTGGGCTTGGAAAGATCCCGCCTGCCACTCTGCCCACCCCAGCAACTTACCCACTTAACCTCTCCCAACTACCCAACCCACCACCCTCTATCTATTCACTCATTCGCCTGGTGGCTAGTATTGATACTGTATCTTTAAACCTACTGGGATACAGCAGCGAGTGCTGCAGGAAAGGAGTACACCACCTGCTCCAATTTTCTTCACTGCTCTTCCTGTGAGGATTCCACTGCTGAGGGAGTTAATCTGCATCGTGGGTCAGAGGTCAGAGCCTTTTCAACATGCCCGGGTAAGTGGATACTTTTCGATGTGACCAGAGTTGGACAGGGGCCGTTCCGACTCGAACTGGGCGTTTTTGGGCCTTGTGCATCCATGTCCCATTTTTAAATCTCTCGATCCATTTTGATCTCTTCGAGGGCCCAGGCTGGATGCGAGTGAACACTACCTCAAAACCGTTGCTGTGCCCGCAACACCCCACCCTGCACCGCTACGGCATTCTTACATGACTGTCATCCTTGGTTTGAGTGGGTGACATGGTAGCACAGGGGTTGCACTGTTGCTTCACAGTTCCCGGGTCCCAGGTTCGATTCCCGGCTTGGGTCACTGTCTGTGCGGGGTCTGCACGTTCCCCCTGTGTCTGCGTAGGTTTCGCCCCCACAATCCTAAAATGTGCAGGGTAGGCGGATTGGCCACACTAAATTGCCCCTTAATTGGAAAAAATGAATTGGGTACTCTAAATTTATAAAAACAAAATGTCTGCTACTACTTTTGGTTTTTCGCCATTGGAAGAGTAGGTTATGTGCAGTGTGAGATTTGTCTCTGGACAGGAAGTCTTTCCATGCCTTCAGTGGGTGTGTTTCTCCACTCAAGGGTTGCCTTATATGCGCCAGTGCTAGATTTGCTCCATTTCTTGAATAATCCTTTGCCGATTTTCAGTGCCGCCTTTCCATTAGACTGAAGATGATGCAGAGATGATGCATAATGCTGAAGTTCCCAATCTTTTGTTAATCGACTGAATTCTTCGCTCATGAACAGAGGGCCATTGTCACTCATCGCAATGCCTGCAATACCATACCGACAGGGCATGCTTCATTTTTGTCCTTGTTCAGGAGCTCTTGTTTATACCATGCTTCATCTATGGGGCCAGCAGCCTCCTTAGGTGTGTATTCAATGAGAGGTCCTTATTAAACTGAACTTAAGATGTCCGTCTCCAGAGGCAGCCTCGTGGCATAGTTCCATGATGACAGAGAGCTAGATGCCTCAATCAGCTGGTTACATTTCGAGACCAAAGCACAGGCTGACGTAGTACCAAGGGAGAGCTGCGCAGTCGGAGACGCTCTTTTTGGGACGAGCCATGTGAAGCAAGAGCCTATCTGGCCTTTGGGTGATGTAGAAGAACCCCACTGCTATTTTGAAGACAGACCCCCCCTCCACCCCCCCCCCCCCACCCAACCGCCCCCCTCTCCCACCACCACCATCCCTCCCCTCCCCTGACGATATGTATCCCTCAGCCAACACCTAAAAACAGATTGCCCGGCCATTATCACATTGCTGGGTCCAATTTAACTGCCGTGATTCCTAGATTAAAACACTTCAAAGTCTTTCATGGCCTGCAATGTTTTCTGGTCAGGAAAGCCTCTGTGGAGCTGCCGCTACTTTTGTCTCTTTACAGCAGCTGTGTAGGTTAGCGATTCTGACAGTCGACTTCGGGAAAACACGGCCATAAGACACTTCCACTGATTCCGGAAGTCATTTTGGAGTCTTGTGTCCCCTTGAATCAGGCCCACAGCATTTATCGAGCAGACTGCCGGGCGGGGATCCTGCCTTCCGGTCAGACTCCAGCTCCAGTCTATTCTGATGTCAGCCAGTCGCTCATGAAACCTGATTACCCAGGTTACAGGGCTAAACAGCAGTGAGGGCTAACGTGTACTTAGAACAGATGAGGAAGATGTGTCTGTGTGTTATTTCTCAGTCCCCAGCCTGGGTTGGTCTGAAGGTGGCAGCAGGAATGTTAAAATTAGCTTCAGTGGGCAGCACGGTGGCGCAGTGGGTTAGCACCGCTGCCTCACGGCGCCGAGGTCCCAGGTTCGATCCCGGCTCTGGGTCCACTGTCCGTGTGGAGTTTGCGCATTCTCCCCGTGTCTGCGTGGGTTTCGCCCCCACAACCCAAAGATGTGCAGGCTCGGTGGATTGGCCACGCTAAATTGCCCCTTAATTGGAAGAAATGAATTGGGTACCCTAAATTTATATTCAAGAAAAATTTAGCTTCAGTGCCCAAGATGAGGAAGTGGCAAAAATTCTGCTGCTGGTTTGGATGGGTGTGTGAACATTTGTGTGTGCGTTCATGTGTCTGTGCATGTGTGGGTTTGTGTGTGTGTCTGCGTGTGTGTCTCCGCGTGTGTGTAAGTGTGGGTGTGTGTGTGTCCACACGTGATACCCTCAGCAGTCGCAGGGCCTGTCAACACACGAGGTTTCGTGAAGGCCCCGCCTTCTCTACCTTGCCCCCTCGCCTGAGGTGCGGTGACGCTCAGGTTTAATCGCTGCCTGTCACCTCTCCCCCCCTCAAAGATGGTCATCCGGGACTATGGCGACTTCACCGGTCTTCCAGACAAACAATGGGCCTCTGGTTTTTAGCTGTTTAGCAGGAGCGACCAGCTTGGAACCTCTTCCAATAGCACCAGCTGGAAATGAAGCTCACATCCACCACACTCAGCATCCCTCTACCACTGATGCACAGCGCTGCAGTGTTTACCACCTTCAAGATGCAGTGCAGATCGCAAAAGGCTCCTTCGATGGCCCTTTCCAAATCCGTGTCTTCCAGCACGAAGGAGGACGAGGGCAGCAGACGCAGGGGAATGCCTGCAAGTACCCTCCGGAGTCACTCACCATCCTGAGTTGGAAATATATCAGCCGTTCCTTCACTGTCGCTGGGTCACAAATCATGGGATTGCCTCCCTAACAGCACAGTGGGTGTACCTACACCACGGGGTCTGCAGCTGGTTCAAGAAGGTGGTTCACCACCACCTTCTCGAGGGGCAATTAGGGATGAGCAATAAATGTTGGGCACGTCCTGTGGAAATGTTTTTTAAAAAGGCGCACCCCCCCCCCCCCCCCCCCCCCCCCGCTGCAGTCCTTACATTTACCTGACACCTTGGGGGGGCAACCTGCGGCTCTGGGGGCGCACGCGGCCCGTCGGGGTTCTGAGTGCGGCCCACGATCTGTTTGATTGACCCTTGCCCCAAGCGCAGGGCTGCCAGACTCCGCCAATTATCAAACCGTGGAGGTTTTTTCCGGGGGCAGGTTCCGCCCAGTCGGCCGGACAGCTGGATTCAATTCCCGCACCGGCTGAGGTGATTCATGAAGGCCCCCCACCCTTCTCAAACTTGCCCCTTCGCCTGAGGTGAGGCGATCCTCAGGTTAAATCGCCACCAGTCAGCCCTCCCCCTCAAAGGGAAAAAGTCATCTGGGACTATGGCGACTTTAACTTTAGTTTTCATCCTAGCCGTATGACTGAATTGTCAGGCATGGAAAGCAACATCACGTGAAGTGAGGTGTGTGCTGATTGCTCGTATGTGCGAGATGTGTGCCTCCTCTGCGTCCAATCAAAGCACTGCTACAGTTCAACCGACATGCTCCAGAGATTCGAGGTACATCGCCAAATTACCCAATCCCGGGAGGCCCTCTTGGTTCAGGCACAGGTGGACATGGGAGGTTGAGCTTTTGAATGTCACTTTTGTACTTTAAGTAAGGGAGGTGCAGGGTGGACTGAAATGTCAGGGCTGAAACAACATTTCCAAAGTTGACTGCGGGCTGAGGTTTGCGTTTGAACGCGCTGCGCAGACACCTTTGGCAGAGTTTGTCCGGCGCTATTTTCTCTCCCTGAGAGAGATCCGTAACGGGTGCCCACCCCTGACTTTCGAAGTGCCAGGCCGCACCCACCCTTTCCTCGGCGCTCGGCTTTTCCCCGCCCTCGCCGCCGACGCCCAGCGTTCCCCGCCGCCTGTTTCGTGTCGGATTGCCGTTAATTGGCCGGCCAGCACGAAACCGCGTTCCGGGGCCGATCGCAGGTGGAAGCATGTTCCGGGTGCCAATGGCACCCACCCGGTGGGCAGAAACTTCAGGGCGATGTTGACGGTAATGTCCACTGCGCCCCTCAAAGCAACAATATTGACGTGTGCTTCAGGCAGTATCTTATTGAGAAATAAACTTAACAAGTCACTAGGATTTGATACTTAACACACACTGCTTTTCCACAAATAGCATTGAGACACTGACCAGATCTGCTTCCGTGATGTCGATTGAAGAGTAACGATGATCCAGGGTGCTGGGGAGAACTGAGAGAATATCAGTTTAATATCTTGTCTAAAAGACAGGACATCTGACAGTGCAGCACTCCCTCAGGGCCTGGAGTATCGCCCGACACCGTGTCCAAGCCAATAGTGGAGGACTGAAACCCAGAAACCTTTAAACCAGGGAGATGGGGGCCAGAGCTGAAATCGTCCCGTGCACTCGTAAGAGTTTGGGAGCACAGTGAACATAAGGACATTGCAAACAAATTAAAAACTGGTGGAAACCAGCTCGGGGCAGCATGGCAGCAGAGTGGTCTAACCCTGCTCCCAAATTGTACGTTCATGTGATCCATCTGCGCTGCAGGTGGTCAGCTCAATTCCAGGAGTCAGGGTCCCGGGTTCGATTCCGGCCTTGGGTTGTCTCACCGTGCGGAGTCTGCACGTTCTCCCCGTGTCTGCGCGGGTTTCCTCCGGGTGCTCCGGTTTCCTCCCACAGTCCAAAGGCGTGCGGGTTAGGTGGATTGACCGTGCTGAATTGCCCCTTTGGTGTCCAAAACGTTAGGTGGGTTTGTAGGATAGGGTGGAGGCGTGGGCCTGAGTCGGATGCCCTTCCGGAGGGTCGGTGCAGACCCGATGGGCCGAATGGCCTCCTTCCGCACTGCAGTGATTCTAAACTGGCACAAAGCGACGGGGTACGCAGAGAGGGCTGAATGCCAGAAGTCACTCATGCCAAGTGGATGTGGAGCTCACCTTTTTTCGTACGCAGGCCTACATCAGTTTGCATACTCAATCCCAAACCTCTTTGCAATTGGGGCTTTGGCTCAGAAGTTTGGGCTAAAAGTCCACTCCTGGAGTTCAGCTGACCACTATTTGTTTGACACCACCCTGCAGCCCAGATGGATCACACAAACATACTATTTAGGAGCAGGGTTAGGCCATTCGGCCCCTCGAGCCTGTTCCACCTTTCATTAAGAGGATCATCTGATTGTGGCCTCAAATCCACATCCCCACCCTGCCCGGGATGAGAGTTCCAAAGATTTAAGACCCTTCGAGAGAAAATATTTCTCCTCCACTCCGTTTAAATGGGAGACCCCTTATTTTTGAACTTTTCCCTTATTCTCGTCCCTCCCACATTGGGGGTGGGGGGGGGGGACGGGGGGGGAACGGGGGGGGGGGGGGGGGCATCCTCTCAGCAAACACCCTGTCAGGTCCCCTCAGGATCTTCTATGTTTCAATATTCTTCTAATTCTTTCACAGTCTTCTAAACTCCAATGGGTGCAGGCCCAACCTGTCCCACATTGGGGGTGGGGGGGGGGGGGGGGGGGGGTCACCGCCGCACCGGTCAGGGACCGTTGAAAGCGCCCCCCCCCCCCCCCCCAGCGATTCTCCGCGCCTCAACGGGCCGAGTGCCCGCCTGGTTCGGCCGATTCCCGCCGGCGTGGGTTACGTGTGGTCCTACCCGGCGGGACCTCGGAGTTCTGGCTGCGGGGGCTGTCCTGGTGCGGGGGTGGGGGGGGGGTGGGGGGGATCCGACTCCGCGGCGGGGGGGGGGCTTCCACGGTGGCCAGGCCCGCGATCGGGGCCTACCGATCACCGGGCGGGCTAATTCCGGTTCGGGCCTATGTTCCTCTGCGCCGGGCCCCTATAGCGCTCTGCCATATTGCCCGGGGGGGGCGGCGCCGAGGTGGCAACCCACGCGCATGCGCGGACCCACGCCGGCCGTGGCGTGCCGGCTTTCGAGCACCGGAGCAGCGGTCACCACTCCAGCATCGTACTAGCCTCCGAGGAAGGGGTAAATGCCTGGGTCTGGAGGCCCGTTGACGCCTGTGTCGCTCGTGCCGGTTTTGACTCCGGCGCCAGAACCTGGGCGCGGGATCGGAGAATCCCGGCCATCATCTCTCAGATTAAGTCGAGGTCCCATCCAACTATTTAGCTGGGCATAAAGGATCCCACAGACTCTGTCAGACGTGTCAGGCAATGATCATCTCCAACAAGAGAGGATCTAACCATTGCTGCTTGACATTCAATGGCATTACCATCACTGAATCCCCCACAATCAACATCCTGGGGGGTTACCATTGATCAGAAACTGAACTGGGCTATCCATATTAATACTGCGGCTACCAGGGCAGGTCAAAGGCTAGGAATCCTACAGCGAGTAACTCACATCCTGACCCTCCAAAGCCTGTCCACTACCTACAAGGTACAAGTCAGGAGTGTGATGGAATACTCTCCACTTGCCTGGGTGAGCGCAGCTCCAACAGCACTCAAGAGACTCGACACCATCCAGGACAAAGCAGCCCCGTTTGATTGGCACCCCGTCCACAAACATTCACTCCCTCCACCTGCGCAGTAGCAGCCGTGTGTGTCATCTACAAGATGCACTGCAGCAACTCACCAAGGCTCCTTAGGCAGCACCTTCCAAACCCACGACCACTACCATCTAGATGGACAAGAGCAGCAGATACCTGGGAACCCCACCACCTGGAGGCTCCCCTCCAAGTCACTCGCCACTCGGACTTATAAATATATCGGCCGTTCCTTCACTGTCGCTGAGCCCAAAATCCTAGAATTCCCTCCCTAACAGCACAGTAGGGGTACCTACAACATATGGTCTGCAGCGGTTCAAGAAGGCAGCTCACCATCACCTTCTCAAGGGGCAATTAGGGATGGGCAACAGATGCCGGGGCTAGCCAACTGCGCCCACGTCCGGGAAATGAATTTAAAGACTAGAGAGGGGGAGGGCTGTTCTTTTGATGTCCTGACGCAAGCGAAAGCTGGTCAACGACTATCATTTTTTTATTCCTATTTATGGGATCCTGCTGTGCGCAAATTATTTGCACACCTCTAAAGTAACTTCGTCACCACAAAGCGCGCTGGGACATCCAGAGGGATGCGATCGGGGCTACGCGAATGAAAGTTTTCTCAGAAAGCCCGCCTCTCTCTCTCTCTCTCCCTCCCTCTCCCTGGGCGAGAGCTGTCGCCTGTCTGAGCTGACCCGCCTGCTCGTGTTTCGTGCGAGAGTCGCCAAGCGGCGGCTCTCAGAAACAATTCTGTCAGCGAGGTGCCGCGTCCAGCTGCTGACTCCGTTTCTGGAGATTACTCTGGAGGGCAAACAGTTCCGACTATTCTGTTCGGGGATTAGCAAGCCCTCTCCGGCCTCCCACTGCCTCGGAGGAAGGAGTTCTGTATAGTGGGAAAAGTGAACAATAACCGTCTCGGTGCCAAACTGGGAAATTATACAGAATGAGAAAATATTGGGACTGAAAGTTGTCCGACGTGGATTTTCTGGGTCAGAGCTGTTTGGAACAGCAGCAGGAAATCCATTACTCCAGAGTCATTTTTCCATTGCAGAAACTTCCAGCCGTGAGGAATATTAATTTGGGAGCGGTTGTGTTGTGCACACACCGGGCAGAATTATGTTGGGAATGACGGGCTGGAAAGCCGGCGGGGCGGTGGGGGGGGGGGGGGGGGGTGGGGGTAGGGGCCTCCGTGTCTCGGCCATGGGTAACCCCAGCTGAGAGGGTCTCATGTCCGATGAGCTGCCGTTGGGGCTCCTGTCCCTTTGGCGAGACGGGACCCCCACCTCCAAGTGTGGGGGGGGGGGGGGGCCAGCCAGTCGGAGGGGGGGCTGGCAGCACCTCAGTCCCAACAGCGCCACCGGGATGGCTGGTAGCTGTTGGGACTGCAGCTAGGCTGAGAGACCCATCGACGGAGGCAGGCCTGGCATCAAGGGGTCGGGTGGGCCGGGCGCAGGGGAAAAGCGGGGGGGGGGGGGGGGGGGGGGGGGGTTTGGTGGTATTGCTGGGGCCATGGAGCTGAGCGCAACAATCAATACTGGCACTCCAGTGTGGTACTGAGGAGGCGCCGCACCCTCTCCGGTGCCACATTATAGATGAGACATTAAACTGATGCCCCATCTATCTGCTTGGGTGATACCATTTCAAAAAAGAGCAGGGGAGGTTTCCCACGCCGATATTTAACCCTCAACTGACATCACCCAAACAAATACAGGTGGTTACGGTCACGGACCAGATCCCAATTTATATTCGGAAATCAGATGAGAAACCCCAACAATTTTTCAATTGAAAACATTTTAAGGGAGGGATACTTTACCTCGCACATGAGCTCCTCAGGGCCTGTTCTTCAGCGCACCGATCACACTCAGCTTCAACTCTCGACGGAGGCCGTTTAACCCTGAATGATGCGTTTCCCTCCCTCAAACAGCCGCCTCATACAACCGTACACAGGGATGGTGGCTGAGAATGCGGTGGATAGCAGTTTCGTCGAGGCGCACATTCACCAGCCCCGGAGTGTTTCAGGCCACAACTCCGTTCTGCCGGCAGCTGTTTCCCATTTTGCTCCCTCCTCCGCTTCCCCAGTGCGATGAACGGTTACTGTAACACTGTACCCTTATCATCATGTAAGGTAATGTCCCCTTTAAGACCGGGCTTGGAACCCTGGGGACTCCGCCTCCGGCTCCGCCCACCCGGGAGCCGTGCACCCAGCAAGCACCCGTCTCGGCACCAGGCTAGGTCTTAGCTTATTAAATTGTTGTACCCTCAGTAACGACGCTTAGAGAGTAAAACGGTAAAGAAGGCTTTAATAAGCTAAGAACTAGCCTGGTGCCGAGACGGGTGCTAACTGGGTGCCGCCCACAAGGTGGCCCCTTATATACGACTCCCAGGTGGGCGGAGGCGGAGTCCCCCAGGGTTCCAAGCCCGGTCTTAAAGGGGAAATCACCTGACATGATGGCAAGGGTACAGTAACCGTTCATCACACACAGAAAGCCTCCGATAGAGAAATTCCCTCTGGAGAAACCCACTACCCACAGTAATGGAGGAGGGTGAAGGAAGTGACGGCTCATAAGGAGCCAAGTTCCAGGAAGAACAAAGAAAGAATATGGAAAACGGTCAAAATGGTGACTGAAATGATGGTCCCTTTTTAATTTGGGGCCGACGGAAGATGTTTGGACGGTTAGTATCCTTGATAGTCTTGTGGTGCGGTGGGTTAGCATCTTTGCCTCTGAGCCAGGAGCTCCGGGTTCGAGGCCCATCCCCTGGACTTGAACACTGAGGAAGGTGCCTTGAAAACGGGGCCAAACACCTTGAGCGTGTCAACCTGCAAAATCCTCCCAAACGCGCCAATGGCTGGCGGGTATTTATTCTTTCACTGACTGTAGCCATCGCTGGCCGGGCTGGCACTTGTTGCCCATTCCTAATTGCCCTTGAACTGAGTGGCCGGCTGGGCCCTTTCAGAGGGGCATTTAAGAGTCGACCACATTTGCTGAGGGTCTGGAGTCACGTGCAGGCCAGACCGGGTAAGGACGGCAGATTTCCTTCCCTAAAGGACCAGATGGGCCTTGGCGACAATCGACACGGTCACCATCAGTCCCCTTCCCATGCGTTTCTGTGTGGATAGGTGGGGGGGGGGGGGGGGGCGCTCAGGATCAATAAGCCTGATTCTGCAGATTTGGAGTCCGTGTCCAGACAATAATCATCGAGGGGGGGGGGACTTCAAAGCTTCAAGGGGCCAATCAAGCAGCGGAGTAGTGACCCAGGAGAAGGTCGGCCACTCTCTAGGCTGAGTTGCGCGGTATCCCGGTGGGAACAGGCAGAAGGAAGCACATCGATGGCCGGAATGAAACAGCTGGTAAGTTGTCGGCAAGGAAATCATCGCCTCAGTCCATTTACCTCAGAACAGGTCAGAGACGTTTGGGGGGTATCGATCTGACCCATCAGCGACCTTATGTCTCTCGGGAGTTAATGGTTCAACTTGAGTTTCAGACAGAGAAAGAGAAAGAGAGAGAGAGAGAGACAACCCCCTGGGACTCAGCACTACAGGGACAAGAGTCTGGTTTCCACAGAGCTTAATTGGCCATTCTGTTCCCCCTCCACCCCTCCCCCGCAGCAGAAATCTTTAAAGGGGAATTATCCTTGAGTGGCTGTGAAGCGGTCGAGGAAACAAGCCAACAGGAGGGGTCAGATTAAAACACCACTAACCACCATAATAAAAGCAAAGGCATGTTTTTTTTAATTGTCCTCTTCTCTCTCTCCCCCCCTGACGAGCAGTGCGGAGGATGAAGCAGTGGAGATGCCAGTACTGCTTCTCACATGTGCTTTCTGCTTTAATTAAACGCAGGGCAGCCGAGACAGCGGTGGGTGGAGGAGGGGAGGCCAGTGCTCCAGACAGGCCTTGAGGCGGTCGGAGAGAAAGCGCCTCCGTGTTGAAGGGGCCGCCCTGTTACTTACCCTCCTTCGCAGGCTGCTGCCCTTCTCCAACAGGTAGGCCCCTGACTGGCCTGTCAGCTCCGAGAGCTGACCCACTGTGCTTATTTGGCCAGGATACCTCCCTTCATCTGAGTTAAGGGACCATCTCAGTGGATATACCAAAGGGTGACATTTCTTTCTTCCAGAGGCAGGTTTGGGGCCTGGGAAATGTCCTGGCTCTTGTTTCTCACTCCCATGAGGAAAATCCTAGTCTGTTGGACCCTGCATTCCACACTCTTCCCCAAAGCCAAAATTAGAAAGAATTATGTGCGCAGAAATAGCCCATTCGGCCCTACTGGTCAATGCTAATTTTTTAAAATATAAATTTAGAGTATCCAGTTCATTTTTTCCAATTAAGGGGCAATTTAGTGTGGCCAATCCACCTACCCTGCACATCTTTTGGGTTGTGGGGGTGAAACCCACGCAAACACGAGGAGAATCCCCGTGCTCTAGGGCAGCACGGTAGCATTGTGGTTAGCACAATTGCTTGACAGCGCCAGGGTCCCAGGTTCGATTCCGGCTTGGGCCACTGTCTGTGCGGAGTCTGCACGTTCTCCCCGTGTGTGCGTGGGTTTCCTCCGGGTGCTCCGGTTTCCTCCCACAGTCCAAAGACGGGCAGGTTAGGTGGATTGGCCATGATAAATTGCCCTTAGTGTCCAAAAATTGCCCTTAGTGTTGGGTGGGGTTACTGGGTTATGGGGATAGGGTGGAGGTGTTGACCTTGGGTAGGGTGCTCTTTCCAAGAGCCAGTGCAGACTCGATGGGCCGAATGGCCTCCTTCTGCACTGTAAATTCTATGATAATCTGCAAACTCCACACGGACAGTGACCCAGAGCCGGCATCGAACCTAGGACCTCGGCGCCGTGAGGCAACAATTTTTAAGTCCTATTAATACTTCTTCCCATCCTACTCATCCTATCCCTTTCGCGGACATGTGAACATATCAAATAGGAGCAAGAGGAGGCCATTCGGCCCCTCGGACCAACGCCGCCATTCAGTAAGATCAAGTCCTGATCTGTTTGTGTTTTGAATTCCCCTTTGTTGCTCTTTTTAACCTTAGTTTATTAGCTCTGATTACGTCACCTTTGCTCACGAGTCGCCAGGTATCTTTATGATACCGCCACGTGGTTCAAGTTCAATTTATGATTAATAAGTCAGCACACCGCTTAGTAAGATTGAAATCAACGGTTATTTATTATATACAACAAGTAATGTTTACACAATAATCCTACTATCTATATAATAAACCTATCACTACTGGCCAATACTTAACTTTAGGAAGAGCCCACCAGGTCAGGGAAACGAATGGCTTATCCAATCGGATCTGGCCTGCGGGATTCAAAAGGCTGCTACAGGTCGATGGCTAGGAGTCTTTACCGGATAGCGATCGCTGGATTCAAAACTTACAGTTGCCGGTTGCTGTTCTTGCGAAGGTCTCGAGCAGGCGAAGAAGGGAGAGAGAGAGATCTGAACTTGGCCCCTCACTTTATGAGGGGCGGCCCTTGACCCTGAGTCCCAAGTGATTGGACTTGTTCCCAATCACTGGGTTTGATACGTCCAATGGTGAGGCGATTCCTCGATCGGGGGGGTGGTCGTTCACCTGTCTTTGTTTCGGCCACTGCAGGCGCCGACAGGTCTGGCCCGGCATTCAATTGCTAATATGTTGCAATTGTTCCCGGGGATAGCCAAGTAAACTGCAGATGTCTGGGTGGATGGGCTGTTAAGAGTCCTGAATGTAACTGCAAATGTCTGGGTTGATGGGCTGTTAATAGCCCTGAGTATCGATCTGGGCCAACTTCCCCAGAGCCGAATATGCTAGTCTGTCTGCAGCTGTCCGTTTGTGTCTTGTTACCTGCTTTTCCCAGCAGCCTTTCCGGTTAGCCATTTTAAATCGGGTTTTGGCCAAATTAATCGGGAAGCAGCCATTTTACGTGGCTACATTCCCGCCTTGTGATCGTAACGCGAAGCGTGAAGGATCACATAAATTTTGTCCTCTTCGTTCCCTGACCAGGGGGGGGGGGGGCGGGGGGCACCTCCTACATGGCCACTACTCTGACCCTAGCTATGCACAAAAATTTACCTCAACAATTCTTGAGGGCGCTATGTCAGGCAGGGGCATGTATCAAAAAACAAAAAACTGGGAACCTCTAATTTTATCTCAATACTCTATACTCACTAAACATTGCATTATCCTATCTTCCTAAACATACAACAGTCACAACATTTAATATACTCTTTCCTGGCTTGGAAGTCAAGCTCAGGATCATACATTTTTTTAATGAAAACCGTTTGTACATCTCTTTATTGACAGTATGAATACTCTTTATTCCTTATAGGTCGCGGGGGTCTGGGGTCTGGTCATAGCCGAATATCGGGGATCGGATCCGATAGACCGGGGTTCGAGGGCGGTACGCTCTCCTTTTCCACTTGCGGAGGCGCATGGTCTGTACTGTACTGCACAGCAGAGTATGGCCAATGCTAACAGTGCCTCAATGATGTATGACAGGGAGTACCAGGTTATGAACTTGGCACACCAGGATAATGCAGCGTGGCTGGTGACTGGGCCCTCGGTACTGCGGGGCAGTGAAACATTAACGGCAGGGAGGTTTGGAGTAATGGGGTCCGCGTTCCCGCGCAACCAAATGTCCAAAAAGATGTTGAGCACGATGACCGAAGTCCTCATGGCTGTCCTCTTTCTTTTCTTTTCCTGTGTTCGCTGTTTTTCTCCGGTCTTGGAGCTTCTGGAGTTCTGTAAGACAAGCATAGTATCTGTAACTACCTTGGTTTAATATCCGGTGTGTTAGTGTGTCTGTCCTTCTTGGGGCCAATTAAACCCTTATAATTGGTCACAATATGTGACTGCTCCCCCATTTTTTTTTCCAAAACAAATGTTAGGACACAGCACACTTCCCAATGGTGGACCAGTGCTAAGTTTAGCATCCAAATGTTCTAGGATGTGAATAGCATTTGGCGGCAACCCAAAGGTTGCCTAAATAAATAAAACTGTTTTTGAAAGGAAAAGGTCGAATGAGGTGCGTATGGGCCGCGACGGGTAAGATTTGGATGGAGTCCCCGGGTAGGACGGCTACCAATACCGTATGTCCCCTACCCGAGCGTTTTTAACCAACGGGGGGGTCCCCAGGCAGGGCGGGTCTCACGCCGTTTCTCCACTGCCTGAGCAACCGACAAAAACGGACAAAAATGTAGTCATCATGGTGGGGTTACTGTTCTGAATCTTCCGTCAAATCAGATGAGCAGTTACGATCAGGTGTCTGAGGCAAGTCCTCAGAGGTATCAGCCGAACGGGCGTGTGGCAGTGGTGGGTTTCAGTGGGGAAAGTTAAAAAGTTCAGGTGAATGGGTGTGTGGCGGTGAGAACATTCTCCTGTTGGACGAACAACATTAAACAAACATACAAACAACGGAAAACATCCTGCAGGTTCCATCAGGAAGGACAACACTTTTCACCAAGCGTCTCTTTTAAATCATCATGTGGACACCTCAGTTCTCGGTTGCGAACAGGGTCGCAAAGGGGTTGGCGGCTTGGGAGTCAGACCCGAGGTCGTCACCTTCTCCCGGGTGCCAAACTCTGGAGTGAATTAGGGCGGAAAGGGCTGCGTGGTGTGAGTTGGGGTCGTCCTCGTCGTTGCGGACGAGTCTGCAGGAGTTGTCGCGGTGCCAATGAGTGGTGTCGAGTTGGGTGGGGACAAAGTCGGGGTCGTCCGCGTGGTTCGGTGGTCGGTGGTGTGGTTTATTTAAGTAAGTGATGAGGAAGGGGTCACTGGAGTCGAAGTCGGAGTTGCTGGGTGTGGGAGCAGGATGGTAGGGAGGTGTGCTGTGGCTGTCGTCAGAGTCACAGTCGCTGTCTCTGCTGCTACAGTCTGTGGGCGTTCCGGGGCGGAGCGTAAAGTTCGTGGGTGGAGTCGGGGGCGAGTCCGTGTCTGGGCTGGACGTGGAAGGGGTGGGTGTGGTTACGGTGGCTGTGGGCGGGGTTTGGTCTGCCGAGTCAAGCAAGACGTGGTGGGCGTGGTTTGACTGGGCTCCATAAACCTTTAGCTGGTTTATGTGAAACCATGCAGTCTTACCATTTGGGTATTTGATTTTATATACCGACGGGCTTATTTTATCCGTAATGGAGTACGGACCCGAGTATTTCGGAGACAGAAATGTGCTGGGGTTATACACGGACAACATCACTTGTTGTCCTATATTGTACTCCGTAGCATGTACTGCCTTAGCAAAACAGGCCTTGCTCTGTTTTCTTTTAGTGCCCAGTTTAACAGCGGCTGCAACTGAGCCGTTTTTACATTTACAAGTAATTGTTCAATGGCTTTCTCGTGGGTGAGGGCCGTAACTTCAGGGCTGGTCAGACCTAAACCCAACAAGTACTCTGTCCCTTTCATGGGGCGTCCGGTCATGAGGGTGTGTGGGGTGTAACCTGTGGAGGTGGAAACAGTGTTACGCAGAAACATCAGCTCCAAGGGGAGGACTGAATCCCAAGTGGTGTTGTTCTGCTGGACCATTTTTCTACGGGTGGTTTTTAGGGTCCGATTCATGCGCTCCACTATACCACTCGACTGAGGGTGGTACGCAATGTGAAATTTTTGGGTTATGCCAAATATCGTGAGGACGTTCTGCATGACCCGTCCCGTAAAGTGAGAACCTTGGTCCGACTCAATACTGCGGGGGAGTCCCCATCTTGTGAAAATGTGGTGGGTTAGGATTTTGGCGGTGGTTTTCGTGGTGTTGGTGCGGGCTGGAAATGCTTCCACCCACTTTGTAAAAGTATCTATGACCACCAGAACATATTTATAGCCATTCCTGCAAGGGGGCAATGGACCTATAAGATCGATCTGGAGGTTAGTCCAGGGGCTGTTAACGGGTCGGGTGTGGCTGAGATGTGCCTTTTTGGCATATCTATCTGGGTTGTTCTGAGCGCAGATGAGGCAATTTCCGATGTAATGGGATACATCCTCTTTGAGATTAGGCCACCAACAAAGCTGTTTGAGGTGGGCTGCGGTGGGTTCGATTCCCTGGTGTCCATGACCATCATGGAATAAGCAGATCATTTGATTCCTATCCTGCTCAGGAAATACATAACGGGTGTCCTTTAACACCACGCCGTCATGTGTGGTTATGGTATTTCTGTACCTTTCGTATAAGGCTGGAAACTTCCCTTTCACGATTTCAGTGAGAGCGCTATCCTGCTTCTGGGCCTCTACTAGATCTTCGATCCTAGTCTGCACGACTTGAACTGCACTCACTGGCGCACTCACTGGGGCGCTCTCGGGGGGCTTCCAAAAGTACCCATGCCTGGATCCTGCCCTAGTCAGCGCGTCGGCTTTTACATTTCCAGGGGGGGAGGAACGATGGTGGCTGCGGACTTTTATAATGCCAAAAGTCCTGTTCTGGGCTTTCTCTAGAATATGGCGGAGTAATGGGGCTGAGGGGAGGGGTTTCCCATCCGCGGAAACAAATCCTCTTGTTTCCCAGAGGGGCAGAAATTCCGTGAGGCTGTTGCAGACATACAGACTGTCTGCGTATATGTCTGCTGGGCTGGGGAAGGAATCTGGGTGATCTACAATGTAGGCGATGGCCGCAAGCTCTGCTGCCTGCGCGCCTCAGTGTCCGGGTAATTTTAATGCGATTTCCTCGAGGGCGCGTCCCTGCGCGTCCTCCACATAAATCCCACAACCTGTTATGCGTTGTCCATCCAGGACTGTGGAAGATCCATCCACATAAATCCTGATGGGGTCACATGTGTGCGGGTGAGGGGGGTTCTGAGATGGAGTGGCTAGTTTTCTGGGGGGGGGGTTCTGGCTATAAAGGGGCCGGTATTATGGTGGGGCGAGATGATTTCACACTCGTGGGGTGTCCCGGGGTACTGTAGATTGTCCGCTAAGTATGTGTGAGTCTTTGTCCGTTTTACTGTGATGTCCCGTCCTTGTAAGAGAAGGGTCCACCTAGCAGCGCGGATTTGGCTGACGGTATCGTCTTTAAGTCGTCTGTCTAGTAAAAGTTGGGTGGGGGTGTGCTCGGTCAAAATGGTGATGGGGTTCAGTCCGGTAATGTAGGAAAAGTACTGGACTGCCCAGAAAACTGTGAGCAGGTGCCTCTCACAGGCTGAAAATCCCTGCTCCACAGCATCTAAAATTCGGGAGGCATAAGCTACGGGTCTTAGCTGGTCGTGCCGTTCCTGCAGGAGCACGGCTGAAAGGGTGCGGTCTGTGGTCACTACCTCTATAGCGTAAGGGGAAAGCGGGTCTGGAACTTGTAGTGCGGGGGCGGCTATGAGCGCCTGTTTTAATGATTCCACAGCCTCCGTATGCCGCGGAAGCCACTCCCAGGGGGCTCCTTTCTTTAAGAGGTCTGAGAGGGGCGCTGCCTTGCTGGCGAAACCGTCAATGTGGTTTCGGCAGTAGCCAACCAGTCCTAAAAATGACCGGAGGGCTGAAACGTGTTGGGGAAGGGGCAATTTAGCAATCGAGTCAATTCTTTTGTGCTCGATCTCGTGTTTGCCGTGTGTGATGATAGTACCCAAATATATCACTTTTTCTTCCAATATTTGGGCCTTTTGGGGGTTGACTTTACAGCCAATGGAGTGTAGTAACTCCAGGAGTTCGGACAGAAGCTCAATGTGCTCTTCCTTTGTGTCTGTCTGCAGTCGTAGGTCGTCTACATACTGTACCAGCCATTCGGGGCGAGAAAATTTTGCTAGTCCATTTGCCAGCTGTCGGTGGAAAATGGAGGGGGAGTTGTGGAAGCCTTGTGGCAGGCATGTCCACGTGTACTGCTGAGCTCGGAAAGTGAAGGCAAATTTATACTGGCACGCCTTTGCCAATGGAATGGACCAGAACCCATTACTGGCGTCCAAAACCGTGAAAACCGGGCATGGAGTCCCTGTTTGAGCATGGTCTCGGGACTTATTGCAATGGTGGGGGCTGCCGCGGGGGTGACTTTATTGAGTTCCCAATAATCAATGGTTAAACGCCATGATCCGTCGGGTTTCCTTACTGGCCAAATCGGGGCATTATTAGTTGAGGCTACCGATCTTAGGACGCCCTGCTCTAATAAGCTTTCTATGACCTTTAGGATTTCTACCTCTGTTTCTAGGGGAAATCCGTACTGTTTCTGGGGTCTTGGGTCCGGTCCGGTTATCTGTACAGAACCGGTCATCCGTCCACAGTCGTGTTTGTGGGTTGCAAATGCTGCCCTGTTCTTTTGCAGGACTGCCCTAACCTGTCGGTCCGTGCTGAGTGTGGTGGGATTGAACCAAAACTCGTATACGGCGCTAATTTTGTTCGTGTAGTCCCCTATGGTGAGCGTTGCGGGGGCTCTAGCGGATTTCGCCATCTTCCAGACACACTGGTTGACTGGATCGAAAGAGAGGTGGTGGGAATTCATGAAGTCGATTCCCAAAATGTGTTCTGCTGTTTGGAGCAGGTCGACTAAAACTACGGGGTGTTTTGTGCTAATGGTTCCGATTTGGATGGGTACAGGGGCTGTGATGTGTCCCTGCTATGAGTGGCCTGTGAAGCCGCTGAGGGTGATAGTGGCTGTGGTGGGCCACGTGTCCTTACCAAGGGTGGAGGAATTTAAGGTGGTGCGGGACCCTGCTGTGTCCCAGAGAAGTTCAATCGGCTGTTCCCTAACCTTTGCTGCGACTACGGGTCGTCCTGACCTATCCCAAAGGGTATCGCAGACCCAGCTGGGGGAGCCTGTACACCGTCAGTCCGTTCCGGTCAAGTCTGTCTGATCGGACTGGGCGCTAACGCTATGTATGGGCTCTGTCTTTTTCTTATTGATAGTGCCTGTCTGTTGGGCTCTCTGTGGTTTTTTAGGAGCCTTGCATTCTTTGGCAAAATGTCCCAACTGTCCGCAATTGTAGCATTCTTGTGGTTTGGCTGGGGGGCTGTTCTTTCCCTCGTTTACCCAGACGGGGTTGTGGAGAGTGGTTCTTACTGCCTGCACGTCTGCGGCGGCTTGCTTTTCCTCGGGGGTTCTAGCTGCGGATTTCCCGTGAGCCGCTTGTTCCCAAACGCGGGACAATCTTTTGACCACCCACTTCTCATTATGAGCCTCCTCCGAGGGGTCATAATTGTTACAGGCATTCTGTCCTGCTTCCGTGGCATGGGAGATAAGTGTGCGGGTCCATTTGGCCATATTGTCTGCGGACAAATGGGCACGGTCTACGTTGCCGAAAACGGCTTCAAAGTGAATCCACAAGCGTCCTGCGAACGCTGTGGGGTGTTCAGACTTTTTCTGTCTACGTTTATTTAGACCGTCTATGGGGTCGCCCCGGTTGTACCCGATCGCATCCAGGATCACGGTATGCATTTCTGCAAGGGTGCCTCCTCCTACATTCTGCGGGTCGGGAAGGGCTGCTGCGACCGATGGGTCTAAGCTGAGGACCGTGAGCTTTACCTGCTCCTTTTCATCCAGGCCGTACATGGTCGCCTGGTGTTTGACGGTTGCAAACAAATGGTGTGGGTCTGAAGCGGGGAGGAACGGTGCGATTTTTGCACACGCGTCCCGTAATTGGGTCACTGTGAGGGGGGTGGAATATAAGACTTCCGCCTCGTCTGCTGTGGCGGTGCGGTGGGTTTTTACAGGGTTCATGGGAGCCTGTATTATCTGCTGTGTGGGGGGTGGGGGTGCTCTCCTCCTTTGGGGTTTTCCCTGCGCACATGCTCCCTGAACATATCTCTGCGCTGTCTCTTGCAGTTCTTCCCAATCAGGGCCGTCTTCCTGGTCTAAACCTTCCCCAAAGGCGTCTTGGAATCCCTTTTGGACAGAAAGAATTGCTTGCAGGGCTGCAATTTGCTTTCTGCACTTTGCATGGTCCAAGGTACTCTGCCTTTGTTCCATTGTTGCAGCGTGGAGCGCTCTCAAGGCTGCCTTGAGATCACTGCATTGTTTCTGGAGCGTCTCTACCTGCTTTTCTGTTTCTTTCTTTACCAGGACTGCACGCTGCGTGTCCTGATAAGCCTTTTCATACTGGGACTGGAAACTACTCAAGTGCGCCAGACAAGACTGGTGACCTCGTTTGGCATCAGCCACCTCTTCGTCCTTTGCTGCTAATTTCCTTTTTAATTCCAAGTTCTCTTTCTCAACCTCGCATACATCGATTTTGCTCATCTGATGTATGCCTTCTATTTCTTTGCGGAGCGTCCTGACGACCTCCTCTGTGCCTCGCAATTGTGCCAGACAGGACACAATTGCCATCGGCTTGCGCGCTTTTGCTCAGCTCTTTTTATGGATCTCTCTCAGGTTCTCCCACCAAGTATGCCCTATGCTTCCGGGACCTGAATCGTCGTTACTGCAGAAATCCTTCCACATGGGCCATCCTTTGCCCTGCAGAAATTTGCGAATTTCCACTTCCCAAATGGGACACTGTCCCACTCCAACGCTGCTGATCGATGCGACCACAAATTCTTCGGGGTTCATGAGGCGCTGCATCGCTTGCATTGCCTGCATGGCTCTCTCTTATCTGCCTGTTACGTTCAAATTTGGAACAGGGGGCTAAGGTGGTGTCGCAGATGCGGGATACGGCTTGCGCTAATTTCCGAAAATACAGACTTCCGGCAGTTTTGACGCAACAAAATCAGTTTTACCTTATAACCCTGTTAGTTACGCATGCATACACACACTTCCGAATTGTGAATTATTAACCAGAACCGCTTGAACACTTGTGGTTTATTTTTTTGTTTTTGTTTCCGATTGGATTCTAATTCAAATTGTTGGGGTTCTCCTGGAGTGGTTTTCCACTTCCATGTCGGGTCCCGGCGGAGTCGCCAATTATGCTGCTCTTTTTAGCCTTAGTTTATTAGCTCTGATTACGTCACCTTTGCTCACGAGTCGCCAGGTATCTTTCTGATACCGCCACGTGGTTCAAGTTCAAGTTATGATTAATAAGTCAGCACACCGCTTAGTAAGATTGAAATCAACGGTCATTTATTCTATACAACAAGTAATGTTTACATAATAATCCTACTATCTATATAATAAACCTATCACTACTGGCCAATACTTAACTTTAGGAAGAACCCACCAGGTCAGGGAAACAAATGGCTTATCCAATCGGATCTGACCCGCGGGATTCAAAAGGCTGCTACAGGTCGATGGCTAGGAGTCTTTATCGGATAGCGATCGCTGGATCCCGGGGCGGCCCTTGACCCTGAGTCCCAAGTGATTGGACTTGTTCCCAATCACTGGGTTCGATACGTCCAATGGTGAGGCGATTCCCCGATCGGGGGGTAGTCGTTCACCTGCCTTTGTTTCGGCCACTGCAGGCGCCGACAGGTCTGGCCCGGTATTCAATTGCTAATATGTTGCAATTGTTCCCGGGGATAGCCGATTAAACTGCAGATGTCTGGGTGGATGGGCTGTTAAGAGTCCTGAATGTAACTGCAAATGTCTGGGTTGATGGGCTGTTAATAGCCCTGAGTATCGATCTGGGCCAACTTCCCCAGAGCCGAATACGCTATTCTGTCTGCAGCTGTCCGATTGTGTCCTGTTACCTGCTTTTCCCAGCAGCCTTTCCGGTAAGCCATTTTAAATCGGGTTTTGGCCAAATTAATCGGGAAGCAGCCATTTTACGTGGCTACACCTTCTATCCGCCATCACCTTCGATTTTCTTGGCAAACAAGAAACTATCAGCTTCCACCTTAAAAATATATGGTGCCCCACCCCACCCCCACTACCACCCTACCCCCCAGCCCCGGCCTCCACTGCCTTCTGACACAGAGAATTCCAAAGTATCACAACCCCCCCCCCCCACCGCCAGCCCCCCCGAGAGAAAAAAAATTCTCCTAATTTCTGTCCTAAAATGGCGACCCCCCCCCCCCTACTAATTTGAAAACACTGGCCCCTATCTCTGGTCTCACCCACAAGAGGAACCATCCTTTTCACGTCCACCTATTCGAGACTGTTGTCATGTGAGAGTACGTTTAAGAAATGGGTGTTTATAAATGGGTGTGTATATAAGTATCTGTAGTGAGAGTACCTTTAAGAAATGGGTGTTTATAAATGGGTGTGTATATAAGTATCTGTAGTGAGAGTACCTTTAAGAAACGGGCATTTACTCCTGCAGTGATGTCAGAGTGTGGGGGGGGGTGGGGGGTGGGTGGCTGGCCTGTCTGTCAGCTTTTACTTTTGTTTTAGGCTGTTTGCTGCAGGGTGTGATTTAGTTTCGTTTTCAGAGCTGGATAGCTGCAGTCACAGCCAGAAGGTGTATGAATCTCTCTCTGTAATCCAAAGATTGTAAGTCGATCCTGGTGATTTAAAATTAGTAACAGTAGTGACTTTAACCTGATGTGCTTCTGGTAAAAGGTGTTTTAAGTCTTATGGATGTTAAAAGGAAAGCTTAAAGGACAACTTAGTGTATTCTTTGGGGGTTGTATTTGAATTAATGGTTGCTAAGATGTTCACTGTATGTTTTAAAAAGGTTAACTTGAGTTCATAGAATAAACATTGTTTTGCTTTAAAAAATACTTTTCCATTTCTGCTCTACCACATCTGTAGAGTGGGCCGTGTGCTCCCCATACCACAATCTATTAAAAGTTGTGGGTCAGGCGAACTCCATGATACACTTTGGGATTCTCTAAACCCTGGCCCATAACACTGTGCCCCACCAGTTTTAGGATCTCCAACCAGTGGAAATAGTTTATCTTTATCTTTCCCTGTTAGTATCTTGAAGACTTCGATCAGACCGACGCTTAACCTTCAAAATTCAAGAGACGGCAGGCCTAATTTGCATAATGTCTGCTCATAATTTAACCCCTGAAGTCCAGGAGGATTCATCACCCCCCGGAAATGATATTTTTTTGTTGCGTTACGTTTCCTTTGTCGTTTTGTTTCTGGGACAGTGCCATTCCAGGGGCTGTCAAGCACCCCCCGCGCCCCCCCCCCACCACGCCCCCGCCCCGTCTTGATTTTGTTTAACTTATTGACCTATTTGTTCCCTTATAAAATGAGTCCAAAGAGGCTAACTGAAACTGCGAGTAGCTGAGTTAGGAGATACATGCTTGCAATGCTTCACTCCGTAAATAAATATGAGACTAAGTAAAGATTGGCTCCGGTGTCACCCTCCATTAACAGGCAACAAAGAAATGGAGTGAAAGGGGTTCGTCACTCAGCACGAAGTGTGGTTTGTTGAAACTGCTCAAAAGTGCATTGAAGGAAATGAGTGAACATTAAGTCAATATGACGAATGGGATTATTGCTTCATGAAGGCCAGGCCCGAAAATGGTGCTTGGAGGGAAAAATAACTGAAGAGTGTACCTTGATCTCCAGGTCACACACATTTCTCACACCAGTGGCAAAGTTGGGTTTCCATTTTTCTTGTCAATGCTCCTGGTATTCAATGCTCCTGGGACACTTTGGCCATAGTTTGATCATTTTCCTCTGTCGTAGCGCCCAACCCAATTGGCTACTCTTCATGTTTCATCAGTGACTATCAACGGGTCAGTTGTTCAACTGATGAAGGCATCCCAAACAAGTCTGAGTCTGTCACCTCCACGTGCATGCATTCCCCAACCGGATGAACATCAGGAATGCAACACAGGCCAATGTGAACACTTGCCGCTAAATGGGACATCCTCGGGCTCCAAGTATCTCCAGGAACCACCCAGGCTGATATTCCAAAGCAATACTGAAGAAGAGGCCATCACGTTTTAGATGTGATGTTAAACTAAGATCTGGGCCGGGATTCTCCGTTGCGAGTCCGCCTCGCTATCGCCGCTAGCAAAGGTGGTGATTTGGTCGCGCCGTTCGCTGGCGGAGGGATTCTCCACTACCGGCGCTTGTCAATGTGATTGAAGCCCCCCCCCCCCCCCCCCCCCCCCCACCGCCTGGAAACTGGGAAACCTTTGCCAGCAGGAACAGAGAGTGTCACCGTCAGCGAATGTTCCTGTTCTATCCTCTCAGGTGGCTGTGGAAATCCCAGAAGAAGAAAGGGGAATAATGCCCGATGTCCGAACCAATATTTACCCATCAACCGGCGTCACGAAATCTGACAGCTTATCTCTTTGCTGTCTGTGGGAGCTTTCTGTGCACATATTGTCCATCCCCCCGCCCCCCCCCCCCCCCTTCTAAACTACAGGCCTGCAAAGTGCTTCTGGACGTCAGTCTGACAAGTTTGGACGCTGGTGCCAAGCAGAAAACACGGCAGCTCATTTTCAGGCAGCAAGATCACACATAGAGCAGCAGAATATTAATGTTCTGATTGGATAAGTTCCCCCCCCCCCCCCCCCCCTCCCCCGCCCCCCCCCACCCCACGAGGAGGAACGCCGGCGAAAACACAGCAGCCACGGATCAGATTAGTCTTAGACAGCGGTGGGCAATCTGCGGTCCATGGGGCCATAGGCGGCCCATCTGGGTCGACGTTTTACTGACCGTTGCCCAGGCGCAGGGTCACCGTGGTCCAATGATATCCGTCCGCGTATTTTTTTCCCCTACCGGTCTTACTGAAGCGATTCACACGTAAGGCGAGGACACGTGAAGGGAGGTGCGTGCTGATTGCTCGTAACATTGACTGTGAGAGCCGTGCGCTCCCTCTGAAACCAATCAAACGTACATATTTGTTTTGTTTTTACCACTTGAAGCTGATGACAGTTCTTTCAATAAATAAACAATTCAGCATTTTCTGTGGCTTGTATGAAATATTTGGCGTGTTTTAAATGTCTTTAATCTTCTTCATGCATTTCCTGGAACCCAGATCGTGCAGAAGAAGTCCATTCGGCCCATCGAGTCTGCACTGACCCTCTGAAAGAGCACCCCGCCCATGTCCAATCACTCACCTTATCACCGTAATCCCACCTAAACTGCACATCTTTGGACACGAATAGGGCAATTTAGCACAGTGAATCTACCTAACCAGTACATCTTTGGACTGTGGGAGGAAACCGGAGCACCCGGAGGATGCCCACGCAGACATGGGCAGTAGGTGGAAACTCCACACAGACAGTCACCCGAGGTCGAAATTGAACCCGGGTCCCTGGCGCTGTGAGGCAGCAGTGCTAACCACTGTGCCGGCGTGCCACGTGGCTAGTGAACAACCCCGATTTCAATGCTGCGGGCCCACTGAGATAAAGGAGGGCCAGCCATGCGGGCCCACTCCCCAGCCTGGGTTGCCTATCACTGGCCTAAGATTTCAGACTGGAGGCCTTCAGCGGCACTGAGGTGGCGACGCAGGGCAGGGCTTCCCTTGGGGTGACTCGAGCAAAGAGGGAAAACAATGGGCGGGATTCTCCACTCCCGCGCCGGTTGGGAGAATCGCCTGGGTCGCCGAATTTTCCCGCGACGCCGGTCCAACGCCCTCCCGCGATTCTCCCAAGCGGCGAGAACGGCCCCGTCATGTTCCGCGCGGCGCAGGCCGGAGAATCGCCCAAAATGGCGATTTTCCGGCACCCCTGCTATTCTCAGGCCCGGATGGGCCGAGCGGCCAAGCCAAAATGGCAGGTTCCCCCCCAGCGGCGTCCACACCTGGTCGCTGCCGGCGGGAACAGCACGGGAACGCTGGGGGGGGGGGCGGCCTGCGGGGGTGGGGAGGGGGGATCCCGCACCAACGACGGTGCTTCGAGCGACGCAACTAATAGGGACAATGGCCCGCCCATCGATTAAAATGAGCGAATGGGTCTGGATGAATCCCGCCTCCCCTGCTCTTCACCTCGGAGACCAAGTGCGGCAGGCCCTACGGGGCCTGGTTAGCAGGCAAGCTTTAGAGAAAGAAAATGATTGGGGCAGCGATTGCTTAATAGTTAGGATTACCATCTGAGTAAATAGCTTAAGGGCATTAGCAGTTCTGAGATACCTGGGTCTCAGAAAGCAAAATACCGGATACAGTCTTTGCGGCGACAAGCCAGTGTGTCAGAGGTCGGGCCTTCCAGTGACTGTGTAAATTTGCATCTTTCTGAGGAACAGCCTTCCAAGAACTGATAATGTTGTCAGGCTATTTCGTCTCCGCTCATACAGGAATCCCCACCGTGAAGCTAACCGTGGAGGCATGCTGCTGACAGGCCCTGCTGCCTCAGTAATCTCCCAGAGGCGGCAGAGAGGCAAGTTGTCAGAGTGAGCAATGTGTGTCTGAGGTGGTCAATATTGGTCAGGCTACCATGGCCCTTCTTCAAAATGGTGCCCGGTTTGACGGGGAGGAGGGGGGGGCGGCGGGCGGGTTGGGGGAGGCGGGGGCCGGTGGGGGAAGGAGGGGAGGGGCGGTTTCCTCATCCGCCAGAGAGGGCAGATGAGACGTCCGTTTAACATCACCTCGAAAATGTAGCCCCCTTCCTCGTGCTCTGAAGTCTCCGGGAATCTCCAGGGCGAGGCGGCGAATAACACTCGGGCACAACATCATCGAAGCGCCAAACAAGATAAGCGTGCATGCGATTCAGTTCCCTTGAACATAAGACCAATGAGACGTAGGAGCAGAACTAGGCCATTCAGCCCATCGAGTCTGCTCCGCCATTCAATGAGATCGTGACTGATTTGATACGATCCTCAACTCCACTTTCCCGCCTTATCCCCATAACCCTCGATTCCCTCGCTGATTAAAAATCTGTCTCTCTCAGCCTTGAACATACTTAACGACCCAGCCTCTACAGCTCTCTGCGGTAAAGAATCCCACAGATTCCCTCCCCTCTGAGAGAAGAAATTCCTCCTCATCTCGGTCTAAAATGGATCACAATAAGATTACACCCTCTGGTCCTAGACTCTCCCACAAAGGGAAACAACCTCTCAGCATCTATCTTGCCAAGCCTCCTGAGAATGAATAAGGTAACCTCTCATTCTTCTAAACTCCAAAGAGTACTGGCCCGACCTACTCAACCTCTCCTCCATACCCGGGATCAACCTCGCGAACCTTCTCTGGACAGCCTCCAATGTCAGTATATCTTTCCTCAGATGAGGGGATCAAAGGTGTATTCCAGGTGTGGGCTAACTAGAGCCTCGTATTGTTTGCTTATTAATTTTTTTTTTGCTTATTAAGTTGGGAAGATATTGGAAGGGGGGGGTGTGCGGAGGAACGCGGCACTCTGATAGGGTGAGAAAGCTGGAGGAGGGGATGTCAGGCGAGGGAGGTTTCAGGAGAAATATGTCCAATTTCATAGAATTTACAGTGCAGAAGGAGGCCATGGAGTCAGCACCAGCTCTTGGAAAGAGCACCCTACCCAAGTCCACACCTCCACCCTATCCCCATAGCCCCACCCAACACTAAGGGCAATTTTGAACACTAAGGGCAATTTAGCACGGCCAATCCACCTAACCTGCACATCTTTGGACTGTGGGAGGCAACCGGAGCACCCGGGGGAAACCCACGCAGACACGGGGAGAACGTGCAGACTCCGCACAGACAGTGACCCAGCGGGAAATCGAACCTGGGACCCTGGAGCAACTGTGCTAACCACTGTGCTACCATGCTGCCCCCGAGTCGGCAACTCAACTTCCCCTCCCTCCTCCACGCACCCCTCGCCTCCCACGCAACCATGGCGACACCAACTCTGCATCGAACCTCCAGGAGGGGCTGAAGCGACGGAGGGCACCCAAGCGTTCAGTTGAGTGGGAACTGGAGGTGACACGGGATAAGAAAACAGAGGGTAGAAAGAATCGACCCTCAACTATCAGACCAACAGGAAGCTAAACTCGGCTGAAAGAAGAAAAGCATTTCCTGAGTTCCGCTTTTAGAAAGGACGAGCGTGGGAGGACCAGGGGAAACTGGAAACTCAAGTGGTGGCACATAAATGGCCTTCTTGATTACTGCTGTCCAGATTTCAAATGATGTTGAGGAGCCAAGTTAATTCAGGGAATCCTGCGTAGACTGCAGTGAAGTATCTCTTGTACTTAAAGGGAATGTTGTTTATAGGTTGTTTTTTTTTTGTTGCTGTTTTCACTTGCCCCAAAAGAGAGAGAGAGCGAGAGAGCAATGAAGGAAGAACGTGTCCGAACTGGTCGTGTAGCCCTTAAAATGGAACTCCAGTAGTGCCAGCTTCGCGATCGCTACCATCTAGAAGGACGAGGGCAGCAGACGCAGGGGACCACCATCGCCTGCAGGATCCGCTCCGAGCCACACAGTTACTTGACTGATTGGGAAACATGCCGGCCGTTCATTCACTGTCGCTGGGTTCAAATCCTGGAACTCCCTCCCTGACAGCACTGTGGGTGTACCTACACCACACGGGACTGCAGCGGTTCCAGGAAGTCGGCTCGCCCACCACCTTCTCAAGGGGAAACAAGGGACGGGCAATAAATGCTGGGCCTAGCTGGGCCTAGCCAACGAGGCCCCGACTCCCTGTAAAGGATTTTGTTTGCAAAATGCTAGTGCCAAAGTTACTGATTACTGCTGGGATTTGAAATATTTGAATCGCTTTTTCATTCTGGGCCATGAACGGAAGATGATCACTGATTAATCCCACAATGCAGGCATCAGCAAAACAAACTGCAGAAAGGGCCAATTTTTAAATAAAATAAGTTCGAAGCACAAGATACACAATTCTGCCACTCAATTGCCAATAGTTTATTTTTAAAAAGAGCAAACATTTTGACAATAGATGAAAGGCTTTCACAAAAGAGTTGTAAAGAGATTTATACTTTCTCACAAAGTATAAGGCCTGAAAACACTGAATCAGGCCATTTGGTTATCATCAGTGTGGGATCAATCGATCTCGGCCAAGCTGGGCACAAGAGCTTGTTGAGTTCCCAGGATCCAGGGGTTGTTTTCTTTTTCATTTACGGATGGACAGCGCGGTAGCACAAGTGGATAGCACTGTGGCTTCACAACTCCAGGGTCCCAGGTTCGATTCTCCGCTGGGTCACTGTCTGTGCGGAGTCTGCACGTTTTCCCCGTGTGTGCGTGGGTTTCCTCCGGGCGCTCCGGTTTCCTCCCACAGCCCAAAGACGTGCAGGTTAGGTGGATTGGCCGTGATAAATTGCCCTTAGTGACCAAAAAGGTTAGGAGGGGTTATTGGGTTACGGGGATAGGGTGGAAGTGAGGGCTTAAGTGGGTCGGTGCAGACTCGATGGGCCGAATGGCCTCCTTCTGCCCTGTATGTTCTATGTGGGTGTCGCTGACTAGGCCAGCATTTATTGCCCATCCCTAATTGCCCTTCAGAAGGTGGTGGTGAGTTAGCTTCTTGAACCGCTGCAGTCCTCGAGGTGGAGGTCGACTGGGCTGGGTTTGCTGTTGCAATTTCCGGTGCCTGGTTCGATGCTGGGTGGTCCACCCTTTTTTGTGTTTTCGTAGCGGTTGAACACAACTGAACGGCTTGCTTAGGCCATTGAAGAGTCAAACACATTTTCTGTGGGTCTGCACATGTAGGCCAGACCAGGTAAGGACGGCAGATTTCCTTCCCTAAAGGACATTAGTGAACCAGATGGGTTTTTAACGACAATCGGCAGTGGTTTCATGGTTATCGTTAGACTTTTTAATTCCAGATGTTTCATCGAGTTTAAATTCCATTACCTGCCGTGCTGGGATTCGAACCAGAGTCCCCAGATCATCATTATCCTTGGGCTCTGCATTGCTAGTCCAGCGACAATACCACAATGCCACCGCCTCCCATTGCAATCATGAATTCAGGAAGAGTGCCTTTACCTGTGGGGAGCGTGCAGAAGTCACATGAGCGGTCGAGTTGAATGGCAAAGATGCACTAAGGGGCAATCCAGACGGGTGTGTGACTGAGAAAGGAGCAGAAAGCAATGCAGGTAGCGTGAGATGGAGTAGAGTACACGGGAAGAGGGTCAGATGGCCTGTTTCTGCACTGTGAGTTACATAACTCACTCCAGAGAGGGCACCCTCCAACAGTGTGGCACTCCCTCAGCATCGCACAGGGGTCCCGACCCAGATTATCTGTTCATTGACTGGAAAAGATATAGTTCGAGTACAATAGATGGGTCGTTTTTTGTACAGTGTGTGCAGGAGGGTTTCCTGAAACAATATGTTGACAGGCCAACAAGAGGCGAGGCCACGTTGGATTTGGTTTTGGGTAATGAACCAGGCCAGGTGTTGGATTTGGAGGTAGGAGAGCACTTTGGGGACAGTGACCACAATTCGGTGACGTTTACGTTAATGATGGAAAGGGATAAGTATACACCGCAGGGCAAGAGTTATAGCTGGGGGAAGGGCAATTATGATGCCATTAGACGTGACTTGGGGGGGATAAGGTGGAGAAGTAGGCTGCAAGTATTGGGCACACTGGATAAGTGGGGCTTGTTCAAGGATCAGCTACTGCGTGTTCTTGATAAGTATGTACCGGTCAGGCAGGGAGGAAGGCGTCGAGCGAGGGAACCGTGGTTTACCAAGGAAGTGGAATCTCTTGTTAAGAGGAAGAAGGAGGCCTATGTGAAGTGAGGTGTGAAGTTTCAGTTGGGGCGATGGATAGTTACAAGGTAGCGAGGAAGGATCTAAAGAGAGAGCTAAGACGAGAAAGGAGGGGACATGAGAAGTATTTGGCAGGAAGGATCAAGGAAAACCCAAAAGCTTTCTATAGGTATGTCAGGAATAAGCGAATGACTAGGGAAAGAGTAGGACCAGTCAAGGACAGGGATGGGAAATTGTGTGTGGAGTCTGAAGAGATAGGCGAGATACTAAATGAATATTTTTCATCAGTATTCCCTCAGGAAAAAGATAATGTTGTGGAGGAGAATGCTGAGCCGCGGGCTAATAGAATAGATGGCATTGAGGTGCGTAGGGAAGAGGTGTTGGCAATTCTGGACAGGCTGAAAATAGATAATTCCCCGGGACCTGATGGGATTTATCCTAGGATTCTCTGGGAGGCCAGGGAAGAGATTGCTGGACCTTTGGCTTTGATTTTTATGTCATCATTGGCTACAGGAATAGTGCCAGAGGACTGGAGGACAGCAAATGTGGTCCCTTTGTTCAAAAAGGGGAGCAGAGACAACCCCGGCAACTATAGACCGGTGAGCCTCACGTCTGTATTGAGTAAAGTCTTGGAGGGGATTATAAGAGACAAGATTTATAATCATCTAGATAGGAATAATATGATCAGGGATAGTCAGCATGGCTTTGTGAAGGGCAGGTCATGCCTCACAAACCTTATTGAGTTCTTTGAGAAGGTGACTGAACAGATAGATGAGGGCAGAGCAGTTGATGTGGTGTATATGGATTTCAGCAAAGCGTTTGATAAGGTTCCCCACGGTAGGCTATTGCAGAAAATACGGAGGCTGGGGATTGAGGGTGATTTAGAGATGTGGATCAGAAATTGGCTAGCTGAAAGAAGACAGAGGGTGGTGGTTGATGGGAAATGTTCAGAATGGAGTACAGTCACAAGTGGAGTACCACAAGGATCTGTTCTTGGGCCATTGCTGTTTGTCATTTTTATCAATGACCTCGAGGAAGGCGCAGAAGGGTGGGTGAGTAAATTTGCAGACGATACTAAAGTCGGTGGTGTTGTCGATAGTGTGGAAGGATGTAGCAGGTTACAGAGGGATATAGATAAGCTGCAGAGCTGGGCTGAGAGGTGGCAAATGGAGTTTAATGTAGAGAAGTGTGAGGTGATTCACTTTGGAAGGAATAACAGGAATGCGGAATATTTGGCTAATGGTAAAGTTCTTGAAAGTGTGGATGAGCAGAGGGATCTAGGTGTCCATGTACATAGATCCCTGAAAGTTGCCACCCAGGTTGATAGGGTTGTGAAGAAGGCCTATGGAGTGTTGGCCTTTATTGGTAGAGGGATTGAGTTCCGGAGTCGGGAGGTCATGTTGCAGCTGTACAGAACTCTGGTTCGGCCGCATTTGGAGTATTGCGTACAGTTCTGGTCACCGCATTATAGGAAGGACGTGGAGGCTTTGGAGCGGGTGCAGAGGAGATTTACCAGGATGTTGCCTGGTATGGAGGGAAAATCTTATGAGGAAAGGCTGATGGACTTAAGGTTGTTTTCGTTGGAGAGAAGAAGGTTAAGAGGAGACTTAATAGAGGCATACAAAATGATCAGGGGGTTAGATAGGGTGGACAGTGAGAGCCTTCTCCCGCGGATGGAAATGGCTGGCACGAGGGGACATAGCTTTAAACTGAGGGGTAATAGATATAGGACAGAGGTCAGAGGTAGGTTCTTTACGCAAAGAGTAGTGAGGCCGTGGAATGCCCTACCTGCTACAGTAGTGAACTCGCCAACATTGAGGGCATTTAAAAGTTTATTGGATAAACATATGGATGATAATGGCATAGTGTAGGTTAGATGGCTTTTGTTCCGGTGCAACATCGTGGGCCGAAGGGCCTGTACTGCGCTGTATTGTTCTATGTTCTATGTTAAGTCTCATGAGCGAGGTTTGAACCCATGACCTTATGTCTCAGAGGTGAAGGTGCCGTGACCCCAAGCATTCGAGCGGTGCAGCAATCAGCCACGCGTCGCTGCTTCCATTTTGGGCCAGGGTTGCTGGACGATTTCAAAGCCCCCCTGCCCCAGGGTGATCGCTGGCGGAGACTGCAGGTGAGAAGGCCGCATGCCAGATGCAGGTAGGTCATGGCTGGGCAGTCGCACACCCTTTGGCTGATCAATAGACGAGTGCTTGGCTTCCGGAGCTGGGTTTTTGTTTTGGGTTCCGCGCCCTGAACTTGGGGCGAAATTCCGATTCCTAACACCGCATCACAATTGGCATCAGGTCCCTGCCATGGCAACGGTGTGTTGTTCAATCAGGAAGCCCAGGAGTCGGCAGCAACCCTCTCCATGCATGTTCTGGCCTGGAGCTATGCGTAATGCCAGCAGAGGCTCCAACATGGTTGAGCAGGAATCTCTCTCTCCCCCCCTCCTCCCCCATTGACGGGTTGGAAGGATTTTGAAGGTTGACACACCCGACCCGTTTGGCCGCGTTATGAACGCACCTCCCTCGACCATCAAATCCTGAGGTACTGCTCAGATCCAGAGCTTCTGCCTCAGAGGCAGGTGCACAAGGCCACAAGGCCTCCGTGATTTCTGTAGGGTTGGCCAACTGTGACAATGAGTGGGCTCCCAAGGAGGGAAGGCCAGATTAGAGGCCCTCCAGTTCTGGTAGATCGACAACCTTGCCATTCAAGGTGGGAGCAACAAAAGAGGCAGGCGACCTCTGTAGAGCTTCTGAAAAGGGGAAATTAACCAAGTGGGACAAGCGCGATCCACGTGCCTCGTGAGTCCCTGGTTTTCCTGCAGTTTTCCCAGCTTCTGCTGTCGACCTATTCCTGTATTCCCTGGTCTGAGTCCCAATGTCAGGGAGCTTGATGCAATGTCTACGCGAATGTCCATCGAGTATTCCCATTTTTGCCTGGCTGACAAGCTACCCATATGCAGGGTAATATTAATGTTGGCATGGAACCGACAGCGAGATTGCTGCCCGTTTTGAGGCCATAGGGTGGCACGGTAGCACAGTGGTTAGCATTGTTACTTCACAATACCAGGGTCCCAGTTTCGATTCCCAGCTTGGGTCACTGTCTGCGCGGAGTCTGCACGTCCTCCCCGTGTCTGCATGGGTTTCCTCCGGGCGCTCCGGTTTCCTCCCACAAGCCCCGAAAGACGTGCTTGTTAGGTGAATTGGACATTCTGAATTCTCCCTCTGTGTACCCGAACAGGCGCCGGAATGGGGCGACTAGGGGCTTTTCATTGCAGTGTTAATGTAAGCCTACTTGTGACAATAATAAAGATTATTATTATTCCCTTTAGACAGTGTAGAGCTTTACATTCTTTAACGCAAAGATGATTCCCACCCAGAAATGTATCTCGGTGCTTGTGTTTTCACACCCGATCAAACTTTGCTGCTCCTTTTAGCAATATATATATATTTGTATTCCTGTACTCATTGGAGTTTAGAAGGATGAGAGGGGATCTTATTGAAACTGACAGGATACTGAGTCGCCGGGATAGTGTGGACGTGGGGAGGATGTTTCCACTTGTCGGAAAAACTAGAAGCAGAGGACACAATCTCAGACTAAAGGGACGATCCTTCAAAACAGAGATGAGGAGGAATTTCTTCAGCCAGAGGGTGGTGAATCTGTGGAACTCTTTGCCCCAGAAGGCTGTGGAGGCCAAATCACTGAGTGTCTTTAAGACAGAGATAGATAGGTTCTTGGTCAATAAGGGGATCAGGGGTTATGGGGAGAAAGCAGGAGAATGGGGATGAGAAAAATATCAGCCATGATTGAATGGCGGAGCAGACTCGATGGGCCGAATGGCCTAATTCTGCTCCCATGTCTTATGGATCTCATTGCTTCTCCACCCCATGTAGGTTTGAAATTCTTCCTGCCAAAATGAACCACCTTATTCAATTTATTTCCCCATTTCACCGTGCACTCTGTAACTTATTAGAGATAGAATCACTCTCCACCCTGGCTTTACCTCTTCCCTATTTCCTGTAGCCGTCCCCGGTCCATCAATACCCACCCCCCAAAAGAAAAATAATAGTGTCCCTTCAGTCCTGGAGACCCATTCATTGCTTCCTTTGCCCCATCTTTGCAACCGTGCCTTCGACTATCTACTTTCCCCAACTAGGAAGTGGCCTTGAGCCAGTTTGAATGGACTCAAGTGTAGGCATGGAGATCATCGGGTGGGGGAGGGTGGTATTGGCGACTGCACCACATTGACGTCCTCGCTCTTTGCCAAGACTGGCAAGGTCAGCCTTCCACCCCTTGGCTGTGAACCACAGGAACAACAAAAATCTGTGACAGCTCTCCGGGGGGGAAAAGAAGTCTCCTCTCGGCCGCCTCCTGTGTATCTTTGACTCCTGGTCGTCCCTCTTATCGGAAGCATGTTTCCTTCATGAATGTCAAACATGGCTGCCCATGCCAACTGCTGGCAAGTAGGCGAGAACAGAAAACACCACGCCTCAATCCGATTTGGCTTTGACTCAAGCAGGATTGCCACACATAACAGGAATCGGGATGGTGAGCGTTGGCTCAACGGCATTCAACGTCCTCGGTGTTTGGTCAGGACTGGGGTCCACCTGCCAGACCCTGGAGGCCTCAGGCCCACTACAAGAAAGTAGCTCTGGCAAATTAGGAGAGGGCTCTGAGAGAAACGTGAGTCCGGGTCGAGAAAAAACCCACGCAAGCACGGGGAGAATGTGCACACCCCACACGAACAGTGACCCAGAGCCGGGGACCTCGGCGCCGTGAGACAGCAGTGCTAACCACAACACCACCGTGCTGCCCAACTGAGCCACATTTTTGATTGCGAAAGGGAAAACCTTGCTGAACACTGTTTGTGTTCTCAGTCGTTTGCAGGCTTTTGAGGTCGTCCCGGTCCCTAAGCTCAAGATGGCCTAACCCTGACGTAGCAGACCATGTAGATGCTAATCACCCCTGAAAGAATGTTGCTTTTCAAAAGAACCAGTGACACAGTACGCTGAGTGTGGTCTAACCAAGGTTCTGCGTAGTTTTAGCAATACCTCACCGTTTCATCCATAACACGACTAAAAATAAACCTCAACGGTTTCCCTTGCGCACCGCATGGTTGGTCACCTTGTGCTGATGCCTCTAGTGATTCATGCATCTTAATTCAGGATCTCTTTGGTCACTCTCCCTTTTTAAAAATAGATTTAGAGTGCCCAATTCATTATTTCCAATTAAGGGGCAATTTAGCATGGCCAATCCACCTACCCTGCACACCTTTGGGTCGTGGGGACAAAACCCACGCAAACACGGGGAGAACGTGCAAACTCTACACGGTCAGTGACCCAGAGCCGGGATTGAACCTGGGACCTTGGTGCCACGAGGCAGCAGTGCTAACCCACTGTGCCACCGTGCTGCCTGGTCACTCTCCCTTATTCACATCCTTACCACTCAAGGAATTAGTGCCTTCCACGTTCCTTCAACTCAAATTAACTATGTCCAACCTCATTTCCCATTTACCCACCCACTCAGAAAAGCCGCTGGCTCAAGACGCATAGGAACCGACCCCTGGTCCTTTCACCGTCACCGCCTCCCCCACCCGCCACCTAATCTCTCGTTAGCCCCGCAACTCAATCTACGTTCCTCGGAGTCTGGTCCCTTGTGCATCTCCCCCCCTTCATGCGGCTCATGTTTGTTGGCCGTGTCTTCAGCTGCCTGGGCGTTAAGCTGTGGGTTTCCCTCCCACCTCTCCGCCTCCCTCTCCTCCTCGCGCTAGAGAAGTTGCGGAGGAGAATCGCCCGGATGCTGGACTGCGCTGGACCGTTTCCGCTATGATGAGAGGCTGGTTAGACTGGGGTTGTTCTTCTTGGAGCAGAGAAACCTGGGGGGGTGAGTTGGGGGGGAGGGGGAGGAGGAATCCTGTGTCATGAGAATGTCGCTTTAAGAAATGTTTGGCTGCTCAGGTTACTGCAGTGATGTCAGAGTGTGGGTGCAGCTAAGCTTTGTTTCACTTTGAGAAAAGCTTGGGTGTGTCTGTCTTTTTGGTTTCATTTTTCAGTGTGTTGCAGCTGAAGTCAGCCAAAGCAGGTGTACTGTTGAGCTCTCTGCCATGAAGGACTATCTCTTAATCATTTGGTGAATTCAGAACTATAAATGTTTTCAGTATTGAATGTAAACCCTGATGTGCTTCTGTTTAAAGGTTTGTTAAATCTTCTGGGTGTTAAAAGGACAGCAGACAGGTTACTTACTGTTGTATTCTTTGGGGGGTGTATTTGATTTACTGGTTGCTAAGATGTTCACTGTTTGTTTTAAAAAGGTTAACTTGAGTTCATAGAATAAACATTGTTTTGTTTAAAAAAATACTTTGCCATTTCTGCTGTACCACACCTGTAGAGTGGGCCGTGTGCTCCCCATACCACAATCTAGTAAAGGTTGTGGGCCAGGTGAACTCCATGATACACTTTGGGGTTCTCTAAACCCTGGCCCATAACACCTGATCAAGGTGTACAAACTTTCGAGGGACATAGGTGAAGTAGGTCGGGAGGAGCTTCTCCCCTTAGCGGAGGGGTCAGTAACCAAGGGGCATAGACTTAAGTTAAGGGGCAGGAGGTTCAGAGGGGATTTGAGGAAAACCTTCCACCCCCCAGAGGGTGGTGGGAATCTGGAACTCGCTGCCTGGAAGGGTGGTGGAGGCGGAAACACTCACAACATTTAAGAAGTATTTAGATGAACACTTGAAAGGCCCTAGCATAAAAGGCAAGGGAGAAATTGCTGAAAAGTGGAGTCGAGAGGAGCTTGATGGCCAGCAGGTAAAGTGGGGGGGGGGGGGGGGCGATTCTCCGAGCCCCACGCTAGGCTGTAGAATCGCCGCAATCGTCTCTTCCGCCTCCGCCATAGTGAAGACCGTGGCGAAGGCGGAAGGAAAAGAGTGCTCCCACGGCACAGGCCCGCCCGCGGATCGGTGGGCCCCGATCGCGGGCCAGGCCACCGTGGAGGCACCCCCCGGGGCCAGATCGCCACGCGCCCCCCCCCCCCCACAGGACCCCGGAGCCTGTCCGCGCCGCCTTGTCCCGCTGGTAAGAGAGGTGGTTTAATCCATGCCGGCGGGACAGGCATTCCAGCAGCGGGACTTCAGCCCATCCGGGCCGGAGAATCGCCGGGGGGGGGGGGCCCGCCAACCGGTGCGGCGCAATTCCCGCCCCCGCTGAAAATCCGGTGCCGGACAATTCGGCAACCGGCGGGGGCGGGGTTCACGCCAGCCCCCGGAGATTCTCTGACCAGGCGGGGGGTCGGAGAATCACGCCCCTGATTCCAGACCCACAGTAATGGGGTTGACTTAAAAAGGGAGGGAGGGTGGAATTATAGACCATTCAGCCTGATGGTCGATGGTGGGGGAAATTCTAGAATCCGTTATAAACGATGTACAAAACGGAGCACTTGGAAAATAGTGGCAGGATCAGGCAGAGGTTAGCGTGGATTTACGAAAGGGAAATTGTGCTTGACAAATCTACTTGCATTCTTTGAGGATGTAACTCGTAGAGTAGACAGAGAGAGCCAGCGGATGTGGTTTATTTGGACTTTCAGAAGGCTTCCGACAAAGTCCCACATAAGAGATTAGCGTGTAAAATGAAAACACATGCAACTGGGGGCAGTGTATTGAGATGGATAGAAAACTGGTTGGCAGACAGAAAACAAAGAGTAAGAATAAATGTGTCTTTTTCCAAATGACAGGCAGTGACTAGTGGGGTAACGCAGGGATCGTGTGCTCAGACCACAGCTATTCACAATATATATAGATGATTTAGACGAGGGAACTAAATGTAATAGAACATAAAACATGGAACAGTACAGCACAGAACAGGCCCTTCGGCCCTCGATGTTGTGCCGAGCATTGTCCGAAACCAAGATCAAGCTATCCCACTCCCTGTCTTTCTGGTGTGCTCCATGTGCCTATCCAATAACCGCTTGAAAGTTCCTGAAGGGTCCAACTCCACTATCACAGCAGGCAGTCCATTCCACACCCTAACCACTCTCTGAGTAAAGAACCTACCTCGGACATCCCTCCTATATCTCCCACCCTGAACCTTATAGTTATGCCCCCTTGTAACAGCTACATCCACCCGAGGAAATAGTCTCTGAACGTCCACTCTATCTATCCCCCTCATCATCTTATAAACCTCTATTAAGTCGCCTCTCATCCTCCTCCGCTCCAAAGAGAAAAGCCCTCGCTCCCTCAACCTTTCCTCATAAGACCTAACCTGCAAACCAGGCAGCATCCTGGTAAATCTCCTTTGCACCCTTTCCAATGCTTCCACATCCTTCCTATAGTGAGGTGACCAGAACTGCACACAATACTCCAAATGTGGTCTCACCAGGGTCATGTACAGTTGCAGCATAACCCCGCAGCTCTGGAACTCAAACCCCCTGTTAATAAACGCTAACACACTATAGGCCTTCTTCACAGGTCTATCCACTTGAGTGGCAACCTTCAGAGATCTGTGGACATGAACCCCAAGATCTCTCTGTTCCTCCACATTCCTCAGAACCCTGAAATTTTCAGGTGACACAAAGCTGGGTGGGAGGGTGAGCTGTGAGGAGGACACAGAGATTCTTTAGTGTGATTTGGACAAGTTGAGTGAGGGGGCAAATGCATGGCTGATGCAGTATAATGTGGAGAAATGTGAGGTTAACCATTTGGTACCAAAAACATGAAGGCCAATTATTATCTGAATGGCTATAGATTGAGAGAGGGGAACATGCCACGAGACCTGGGTGTCCTCGTACACCAGTCACTGAAGGTAAGCATGCAGGGATAGCATGTAAAGAAGGCAAATTGTATGCTGGCCTTCATTGAGAGGATTCAAGTACAAGAGCAGCGATTTCTTTCTGCAGTTAGACAGGGCCTTGGTGAGACCACATCTGGAATATTGCATGCAGTTTTGGTCTCCTTATCTGAGGAAGAATATTCTTGCTATGGAGAGAATGCAGCGAAGGTTTACCAGACTGATTCCTGGGATGGCAGGACTGGCGTACGAGCAGAGATTGAGCCGGTTAGGATTGTATTGGCTGGAGTTTGGAAGAATGAGGGGGGATCTCATAGAAACCTAACAAATTCTAACAGGACTGGACAGGGTGGATGCAGGAAGGATGTTCCCGATGGCGGGTGCGTCCAGGACCAGGGGTCACAGTCTGAGATACGGGCTAGACCATTTCGGACAGAGAGGAGGAGAAATTTCTTCACCCAGAGAGTGGTGGGCCTGTGGAATTCGTCACCACAGAAAGTAGTTTAAGCCAAAACATTGTGGGCGGGAGTTCCCCGTTGGCAACGGCATTTTCCGTCCCGGCAGCCGGCCAATGGGGTTGGGGTAGTCACCACTCGCAGTATTATATGTATTACGGTAAGACACGTATAGTAGAGGTACATGGGTAAATCCCTGCCCGCTGGCTCCGCCCTGTAGGCGGCGTATAAATGTGTGTGCTCCCCGGTGCTGCAGCCATTCTGGTTCCAGCTACAGGAGGCACAACATCTTTGCTCAATAAAGCCTCGATTATTCCACTACTCTCGTCTTTGTAGTAATTGATAGTGCATCAATTTATTGAGCAAAGACTTTTAAAACAATGGCTCTTCACATCAAGCCTGATCGCCTGCAGCTGAGCCCTCAAGCAGCCAACGCTACATCCGCTTTTGACCACTGGCTAGCCTGCTTCGAAAGCTACCTCCGAGCATCCGCTGAGGAACCCTCGGACGCGCAGAAGCTCCAAGTCCTTTATTCACGGGTGAGCCCTGACATTTTTCCTCTCTTCCGGGATGCGCCCATTTACTCCGAAGCGATGGAGCTCCTGAAGGGACATTACGTTCGGCCAGTCAACCAACTATACGCCAGGCACCTCGTATCCATGAGGCAGCAACTCCTTGGTGAGTCTCTGGACGATTTCTGGCATGCCCTGCACATCCTGGGGAGGAACTGTGACTGCCAGGCAGTTTCAGCAGTCCAGTACACTGGACTTTTAATTCGAGCTGCCTTCTTTACGGGCATGAGGTCTGCGTACGTTCGCCAGTGCCTACTGGAAGTGGGTACGCTTGATCTTGCTCGAACTAGGCAGCTCGCAAACTCGTTAGAAGTGGCCTCCTGGACTTCCGGGTGCGGCGATGACCAGCTGAGTCGCACGTTTCGGCAGCTCCCGGTGGAACGGACTTTTGGCCTCTTAATAGGAGCCCCATCGGCAATTTTAACGGCAAATAACACTGTGCGGTAATCCAGAAGGGAATCCCCCCTGGACACGGATGGAAAAAAGAGAAGAAAGTAGCCGGATTGCGGTAGATCCTCTAGAGCAGCGGCCAGGACGGCAGGCACAAAGCAAGATGGCGTCGGAAGGAGGCAGTTTAATATGGGGCCCTGACCAACAAGAGTTCCTGCGGCGTTGCGTAGATGAACTCAAAAAGGAGATGAAGAAGGAGCTGTTGGCCCCGATATTACAAGCGATTGAGGGGCTAAAGGAGGAGCAAAAGACCCAGGAACAGGAGCTTCGGGTCGTGAAGGCAAAGGCTGCTGAGAATGAGGACGACATACAGGGCCTGGTGGTGAAAACGGAGATTCACGAGGCACAACACAAAAGATGTGTGAAAAGGCTGGAGGTGCTGGAGAATAATGCGAGGAGGAAGAACCTAAGGATTCTTGGTCTTCCCGAAGGTGCAGAAGGGGCGGACGTCGGGGCATATGTGAGCACGATGCTGCACTCGTTAATGGGATCAGAGGCACCGACGGGTCCGCTGGAGGTGGAGGGAGCCTATCGGGTTATGGCGCGAAGACCGAGGGCTGGAGAAATTCCTCAAGCAATAGTGGTGAGATTTCTCCGAGAAAGGACAGAGAGATGGTCCTCAGATGGGCAAAGAAAACTCGGAGCAGTAGGTGGGAGAATGCGGTGATCCGCGTATATCAAGATTGGAGTGGGGAGGTGGCGAGAAGGAGGGCAAGCTTTAATCGGGCCAAGGCGGTGTTGCATAAAAGGAAGGTCAAATTCGGAATGCTGCAACCGGCAAGACTGTGGGTCACACATCTTGCATACAAAATGATCAGAGGGTTAGATAGGGTGGACAGTGAGAGCCTTCTCCCGCGGATGGAAATGGCTAGCACGAGGGGACATAGCTTTAAACTGAGGGGTAATAGATATAGGACAGAGGTCAGGGGTAGGTTCTTTACGCAAAGAGTAGTGAGGCCGTGGAATGCCCTACCTGCTACAGTGGTGAACTCGCCAACATTGAGGGCATTTAAAAGTTTATTGGATAAACATATGGATGATAATGGTATAGTGTAGGTTAGATGGCTTTTGTTTCGGTGCAACATCGTGGGCCGAAGGGCCTATACTGCGCTGTATTGTTCTATGTTCTATGTTCTATCTAGGGAAACACCACTACTTCGAAACGGCCGACGCGGCGTGGACATTTATTGTCGAGGAGAAGCTGGAGTGAGCGGGCCAGAAAAAGAACGTTTGGCACAAAAGTGGGGGGGTGAATTTGTGGGATGAAGGGGGGGAAAGGGGGAAGAGAGGACCTCCCAAGTTGTTAAACCTGCAACCCTGTAACTTCTCTCTCTTCCCCATGTCGTGGGGGAGGGGGTGAGGGAGGATGAGGAGCTGAGGGCGCCGGCCATTGGGGGCGGGGCCAAAAGGGAAGCGCGGGCTTTGTTCCCGCGCTATGGTAATCATGGCGGGAACAGGGAAGCAGGAAGGAGGGGGCCTCGCACAGTGTGAGCCGAGGTCACGGGGGGAAGCTGAGGTCGGCCAGAGTTTGCTGACTTCTGGGAGCAACATGGGGGGTGCAATTACGCTAGCTTGGGATCTAGCGGGGGGGGGCGCGGTTAACTGGGTTGCTGCTGCTGGGGAGAAGGGGGAGCTGGTATGGGAGGGGGGGGTCGGGGTGGGGGGGGCGCCGCCTGGGGGGGATACAGCTACGTGGGAACCGGGTGAGGAGCTGGATTGAAAAAGGAAATGGCTAGTCGTCAAGGGGGGGGGGGGTAAAGAGCCCCCCAACCCGGTTGATCACGTGGAATGTGAGAGGGCTGAACGGGCCGATTAAGAGGGCACGGGTACTCGCACACCTAAAGAAACTTAAGGCAGATGTGGTTATGCTTCAGGAGACGCATCTGAAGCTGATAGACCAGGTTAGACTTCGCAAAGGATGGGTGGGGCAGGTGTTTCATTCAGGCTAGATGCAAAAAACAGGGGGGGTGGCCATACTAGTGGGGAAGCGGGTAATGTTTGAGGCAAAGACTATAGTGGCGGATAGTGGGGGCAGATACGTGATGGTGAGTGGCAAACTGCAAGGGGAGGCAGTGGTATTAGTGAATGTGTATGCCCCGAACTGGGATGATGCCAATTTTATGAGGCGTATGTTAGGACGAATCCCGGACCTGGAAGTGGGGAAGTTGGTAATGGGTGGAGACTTTAATACGGTGCTGGACCCAGGGCTGGACAGATCGAGGTCCAGGACCGGAAGGAGGCCGGCTGCAGCTAGGATGCTTAAGGATTTTATGGTGCAGATGGGAGGAGTAGATCCCTGGAGATTTAGTAGACCTAGGAGTAAGGAGTTTTCTTTTTTCTCCTATGTACACAAAGTATTTTCACGAATAGATTTTTTTGTTTTGGGAAGGGCACTGATCCCAAAGGTGACGGGGACGGAGTACACGGCTATAGCCATCTCGGATCATGCTCCACACTGGGTGGACCTGGAGATAGGGGAAGAAAAACAACAGCTTCCACCCTGGAGAATGGACAGGGATTATTGGCAGATGAGGGGGTGTGTTTAAGGGTGAGGGGGTGTATTGAAAGGTACTTGGAACTTAATGATAATGGGGAGGTACAGGTGGGAGTGGTCTGGGAGGCACTGAAGGCAGTGGTTAGAGGTCAGACCATCAATCGGTACTCGCAGCTCGACGCGTACCCCCTCCCACGCATATCTGACATAGTCAATCAGATTGCACAATATCGGGTCTTTTCCACAGTGGACCTGAAGTCCGCCTACCACCAGCTCCCCATCCGCCCGGAGGACCGCCAATACACTGCGTTCGAAGCAGATGGCCGCCTCTATCACTTCCTTAGGGTTCCCTTTGGCGTCACTAATAGGGTCTCGGTCTTCCAACGTGAGATGGGCCGAATAGTTGACCGGTACGGACTGCGGGCCACCTTTCCGTACCTACATAACGCCACCATCTGCGTCCACGATCAGCAGGACCACGATACTAACCTCAAAAAATTCCTCCAGACTGCCAAACTCCTTAACCTCACGTACAATAAGGAGAAATGCGTGTTCCGCACCAACCGCTTAGCCATCCTTGGCTATGGCGTGGAAAATGGAGTTCTAGGGCCCGACCCTGACCGCATGTGCCCCCTCATGGAACACCCCCTCCCCCACTGCCCCAAGGCCCTGAAATGATGCCTGGTGTTTTTCTCCTACTATGCCCAGTGGTCCCTAATTATGCGGACAAGGTCCGCCCACTCATTCAGTCCACAGTTTTTCCCCTGACGGCTGAGGCCCGCCAGGCCTTCAACCGCATCAAGGCAGACATCGCCAAGGCCACGATGCACACGGTCGATGAGTCCCTCCCCTTTCGGGTCGTGAGTGATGCATCGGACGTAGCTCTGGCCGCCACCCTCAACCAGGAGGGCAGGCCCGTGGCATTCATTATCCCGCACCCTCCATGCCTCCGAAATTCGGCACTCCTCTGTCGAAAAGGAGGCCCAAGCCATTGTGGAAGCTGTGTGACATTGGAGGCATTACCTGGCCGGCAGGAGACTCACTCTCCTCATTGACCAACGGTCGGTTGCCTTCATGTTCAATAACACACAGCGGGGCAAGATCAAAAACGACAAGATCTTGAGGTGGAGGATCGAGCTCTCCACCTATAATTACGAGATTTTGTATCGCCCGGGGAAGCTCAACGAGCCCCCTGACGCCCTATCCCGCGGTACATATGCCAGTGCACAAGTAGGCCGTCTCCGGGCTCTCCACTATGACCTCTGCCACCCAGGGGTCACCCGTTTCTTCCATTTCATCAAGGCCCGCAACCTGCCCTACTCCATTGAGGAGGTCAGGACTGTCACCAGAGGCTGCCAGGTCTGCGCGGAGTGAAAGCCGCACTTCTACCGGCCAGATCGAGCGCACCTGGTGAAGGCCTCCCGCCCCTTTGAGCGCCTCAGCGTGGACTTCAAATGGCCCCTCCCCTCCACCGACCGCAACACGTATTTTCTGAACGTGGTCGATGAGTACTCCTGGTTCCCTTTCGCCATCCCATGCCCCGATATGACTTCTGCCACGGTCATTAAAGCCCTCCACAGCATCTTCGCCCTGTTCGGTTTCCCCGCCTACGTCCACAGCGTCAGGGGATCCTCTTTTATGAGCGATGAGCTGCGTCAGTTCCTGCTCAGCAAGGGCATCGCCTCGAGCAGGCCGACCAGCTACAACCCCCGGGGAAACGGACAGGTGGAGAGGGAGAACGGGACGGTCTGGAAGGCCGTCTTGCTGACCCTGCGGTCTAAAAATCTCCCGATCTCCCGCTGGCAGGAGGTCCTCCTCGACGCGCTCCACTCCATCCGGTCGCTCCTCTGCACCGCGACTAACGAGACCTCTCATGAACATCTCTTTGCCTTCCCCAGGAAGTCCACCTCCGGGGTCTCGCTCCCAACATGGCTGACAGTTCCTGGACCCGCCCTCCTTCACAAGCATGTGCGTACCCATAAGTCGGACCCTTTGATCGAAAGGGTCCACCTCCTACACGCGTACCCGCAGTATGCCTAGGTGGCACACCCCGACGGGCGCCAGGACAGTCTCCCTCCGGGACCTGGCACCCGCTGGATCCCCACCCATGGCCCCCAACATGTCACCGCCCCCCCCACCCCCCGGTTGCCTCATTCACCCCTGCGCCACTTCCCCTTCCCCCAGCGAACCTCACCGCAGCCACCGCCCCAGGAGGATCCGTCCTCCCATTGGGTGCACTCAGGGGTGACGAAGACGAGGACAACACGCTCCCGGAGTCACAGGTGACCAAGTCGGCGCCCACATCACCACCAGGACTGAGGCGATCGCAGAGGAGGGTCAAGGCCCCCGACAGACTGAACTTGTAATTGTTTTTCCACCACCCCCGCCGGACTCTTTTTTAAACAGGGGGTGAATGTGGTCGTCACCACTCGCAGTATTATATGTATTACGGTAAGACATGTATAATAGAGGTACATGGGTAAATCCCTGCCTGCTGGCTCCGCCCTGTAGGTGGCGTATAAATGTGTGTCATTAACCAGCCATTCTGGTTCCAGCTACAGGAGGCACAACATTATGACCTCAATAAAGCCTTGATTATTCCACTTGCTCTGGTCTTTGTGGTAACTGACAGTGCAGCAGGGGTTTCCCATTGTGGGCACCCCCACGCCGTCGGGAAATCTGTGGGTGTGAGTGCGCTGCCGGTGAAATGGAGGATCCCCCGACGGAGAATCCCACTGTGTATATTTTCAAGAAGCAGTTAGATATAGCTCTCGGGGCTCAAAGGATCGAAGGATATGGGGGCGAAAGTGGGAACAAGTTACTGAGTTGGATGATCAGCCATGACCATAATGAATGGCGGAGCAGGCTCGAAGGGCCGAATGGCCTCCTCCTGCTCCTATATGCTATGTTTCGATGACTCTTCACATCCCTCTGAAATGGCCTGGCAGGCAACTGAGTTTACGGGTAGTTAGGGATGGGCAACAAGTACTGGCCTTGCCAGCCACGCCCACATCCCACGGAAGAAGAAACAAAAAGATACTTGACTCACGTTTTTGGCCAAGATTCCTGCCATCATCTTCTGTATCTGGTCACCTTCCTGTAAGTGCCTGAGGGAATTCCACTACATTATGGATGATATATAAAGGCAAGTTGTTGTTGTTCTGCGAGGCTCAGTTCAACGCCTTCAACCTCTGGACCAGAAGGAGCATTAGCGTTGGATCGATCTCCATAATCCAGCCCAGACAGGAATTTCCCTGGAGCCCAGTCAATGGCCCAAGCTTCTCGGCGCTTGGGCAGGACGGCAGCACAGTGGTTAGCACTGTTGCTTCACAGCTCCAGGATCCCAGGTTCGATTCCCGGTTTGGGTCACTGTCTGTGCGGAGTCTCCATGTTCTCCCCGTGTCTGCGTGGGTTTCCTCCGGGTGCTCCGGTTTCCTCCCACAAGTCCCGAAAGACGTGCTTGTCAGGTGAATTGGAGATTCTGAATTCTCCTTCCGTGTACCCGATCTGGTGTTGGAATGTGGCGACTAGGGACTTTCCACAGTAACTTCATCGCAGTGTTAATGTAAGCCTACTTGTGACACTAATAAATATTATTATTATACTAAGGCAAAACTAGTACCACACGTCAAGAGTGGGGGCACGATTCTCCGACCCCCCACCGGGTCGGAGATTCGCCGGGGGCCAGCGTGAATCCCGCCCCCACCGTGTCCCGAATTCTCCGCCACCGGAGATTCGGCGGGGGCGGGAATCGTGCCGCACCGGTCGGCGGACATCGAGCCGGTCGGCGGGCCCACCCCCGGCGATTTTCCGGTCCGCGATGGGCCGCAGTCCCGCCGCTGTCAACCCACGCCAGCCAGCGTGGATTGAACCACCTTTCGAACGGCGAGACAAGGCGGCGCGGGCGGGCTCCGGGGTCCTGGGGGGGGGGGGGCACAGGGCGATCTGGCCCCGGGGGGTGCCCCCACGGTGGCCTGGCCCGCGATCAGGGCCCACCGATCCGCGGGCGGGCCTGTGCCGTGGGTGCACACTTTTCCTTCCGCCTTCACCACGGTCTTCACTATGGCGGAGGCGGAAGAGACTTCCTCCACTGCGCATGCGCGGGGATGCCGTGAGCGGCCGCTGACGCTCCTGCGCATGCGCCGCCCGGCAAAGTCATTTCCGCTCCAGCTGGCGTGGCACCAAAGGCCTTTCCCGCCAGCCGGCGGGGCGGAAATAAGTCCGGCGCGGGCCTAGCCCCTCAAGGTGAGGTCTTCGCCCCTCAAGATGCGGAGAATTCTGCACCTTTGGGGCGGCGCGATGCCGGACTGATTTGCGCCGCTTTTGGCGCCGGTCGGCGGACATCGCGCCGATTGCGGAGAATCACGCCCCGGATCTTTTAAACGTTCCAAAGGAGTCTTTCATATGAGGAAGACAATGCTGGAAAAAACATTCAAACCTCACGTGCTCCCAGATGAAAGTGATTAAACTGAATTTTACGGGTGACTTTGCAATAAGGTAAAACAACGTTCCACTTTGACTTGACGCATAATAGCCACCAAAGTGCATAGCCAATGAGCTGGAATCTCAGTAGAATTATAGAATTCAGTACAGAAGAAGGCCATTCAACCCATCTTACTTGTACTCGTTCTTTGACAGAGATATCCAATTAATCCCCCTCCCCTGCCGAATCCCCATAACCAGGCAATTTTGCCCCCTTCGAGTGTTTACACAATTCACTTTTGAAAGTTAGCTGTCGGACAGAGTGGGCCTACCCAACATCCAGGGAAGGGGGCGCTGTTGGGGGAGAGCACAAACAAACAGAGAAGACCGCACTGGGAACTCAAAGCGTTTTTCAAATTGTTTAAGTTCCTGTAACGTGGCAAGAGGTCAACCTTTAACCAAACCTTACTCTTTTTTCAAGTTAGGCTGGAGTCGGTGCTTTATGTGCTGGTCTCAAATGGGGCATGCAAACATGCCAACAATGGCGGACAGAAAAAGACTCTCTTCTCCAACTGGCCTGCCCCGCACAATCATCTCACAATATAAACCCTCTCCAACCCACCTATGGCCACCTGGGAAAGACAAAATGAAAAAGAGATTTTAAAAAGAGGTCAAGTTCAGAAGAGAAGATGGGGTGCCAAACCCGCCCCTTTGATGTTCGAAACGAAGGGAGCACCCTGCTCCTGCTAATTTTAAGTCGTCCATTTTACATTGAGCTCTGCACAAAATTGAGACTCGTTTCTTTTTTTTAAAAAAATGTTTTAGAGTACCCAATTATTTTATTCCATCTGCACATCTTTTTATGTTGTGGGGGTGAGACCCACGCAGATACGGGGAGAACATGCAAACTCCACACGGACAGTGACCCGGTGAGGCAGCAGTGCTAACTACTGCGCCAGCGCGCTGCCCTCACGAGACTCATTTCTAAGGGCGCTGGGACTTTATTTGTCGAGCTTTATACAATGCTTTAAAATATCGACACCGTGCTTCAGCCACACAGCTTCCAGTGGCTTCCGTGTTGTCTGCTGACTTTTCTCTGAGTCAACTCCCAAGCACAGTGAGCATGGATCAGTTATCGGACTCGCATAATCAAACGCAGAACAATTGAACATGGCAGTGCCAAGCTCGTAAGAGGTGATCTCTGTCTCAGTTAAGAACAGGTGATTAAGGGTGCATAAAGGGATTCAGGTGAGTGGTGTCCAGAACACCAGCGAGCCCCTTGATAGGAGCTGGTTTAGCACAATGGGCTAAATAGCTGGCTTGCAATGCAGAACAATGCCAGAAACTAAGGTTCAATTCTCGTATCAGCCTCCCTGAACAGGCACCGGAATGTGGCGACTAGGGGCTTTTCACAGTAACTTCATTAAAGCCTACTTGTGACAAGAAGTGATTATTATTATTGTAGCCTCGAGACTTTGGTTTGGGCAACGCAGAGTTCAAGGAAGAGGTCAGCATTCCTGGCTCCTGATTACTCTCTGTTGAGCAATGAAGGTGGATGGGATGAGGTTTAGTTGCGACCTCCCCTTCACCTTGAGTGATGAAGCGTGCTCCACATTCAAATCCTCACCTGCAGACACCTCACTCGCTCCACTCCCTCTCCCCGTCCTCTGTCCTCACCACACTCTTCCCACCTCAGATATGCTACCCTACTCCCGTCACCTCACCATCAGCGGTCGTCAAGTCGGTATGCTCAGGGGACTCAACCCCATAGTGCTTAGGGGAGGTGGTGGTGTTGTGGTATTGCCACTGAGCTAATAACATACAGTAATACAGGGAGAATGTGGGTTCGAATCTCCCCATGGCAGGTGGCAAAATTTGAATTCAATTTTTAAAACTAATCTGGAATTAAAAGTCTAATAATGGCCATGAAACCATTGTCAATTGGCAAAACAACCCAATCTGGTTCATTAATGTTCTTTAGGAAAGGGGTGCTACCCTACTTTCCAACCCTGGCACTGGTTGGCACCGCTACCTCACAGTGCCAGGGACCTGGGTTCAATTCCGTCACTGGGTGGCGGCCTGTGTGGAGTGTGCACGTTCTCTCCGTGTCTACGTGGGTTTCCTCCGAGTGCCAAGGTTTCCTCCCACAGTCCAAAGATGTGCAGGTTAGGTGGGTCGGCCATGCTGAGTTGCCCCTTAGTGCCTAAAGATGTGCAGGTTAGGTGGGGTTAGGGCAGGTGGAGTGGACCTAGGTAGGGTGTGATGTGTGAGGCAGGTAGCTTCGATGTGGACTGCACTCGATGCAGGGAAGCTAGAAACAGACGTCTAACACTGGAGAAGATCCAACACTGTTTTACTCAATGGTAGAACTGATATACATATTCAGCTGTGGGTCGACACTATACTGAACTGACTGGAGACCTTGTAGTCGCCTGACCAGACTTACTAGCTACCGCATGGTGTTTGCACTGTGCTAGCTCGTGGACTCTGACTGTCTCAGTGGCTGGGTCCCGAGAGAGCGGGAAACTAGTGCCCTCTGGCTTTATAGTGATAGTGTCCTGTCTAGTGATTGGCTGCACTGTGTTGTATGCTTACTCGTCATCCTGTGTGTCAATCACTGCATCTCGTTATAAACATTTTGATGTGGACTGCACTGAGTGCTGAATTTGGTGCATTTGAGTGCTACAGTGAGAGTTTGGTGACTGAGGGAGTTAGGTGAGGAGGGAGTAAGGTGCTCCTTTCATTTTGTTTCTGACATTTCCGCAAAGAGTGCGAAGAGAGCCAGGAGTTTACAGAGAGTGCAGCTGACTGGGAGCAGAGCCAGAGGGCGGAGATCCAGTTGGTCCACAGGGCAGCTATATTCTGGAAGGTAAGAGGGGATGGAGGCTAGGCCAGTTGCATGCTCCTCCTGTAGGATGTGGGTGGTGAGGGATACCACCGGTGTCCCCGCTGACTATACCTGCGGGAAGTGCACCCAACTCCAGCTCCTCAAAGACCGTGTTAGGGAATTGGAGCTGAAGCTGGATGAACTTCGGATCATCCGGGAGGCAGAGGGGGTGATTGAGAAGAGTTACAGGTAGGTAACCACACCCAAGCTACAGGACAAGAATATCTGGGTTACAGTCAGGGGGAAAAAAACAAACAGGCAGACAGTGCAGGGATCCCTCGTGGCTGTTCCCCTTCAAAACAAGTATACCGTTTTGGATGCTGTTGGGGGGGATGACCTACCGGGGGAAGGCCCTACCGGCCAGATCTCTGGCACTGAGTCTGGCTCTGGGGCTCAGAAGGGAAGGGGGGAGAATAGAAAAGCAATAGTTGTAGGAGATTCAATGGTTAGGGGAATAGATAGGAGATTCTGTGGTCGCGAGCGAGACTCCCGGAAGGTATGTTGCCTCTCGGGTGCCAGAGCCAGGGATGTCTCGGATCTTGTCTTCAGGATCCTTAAGGGGGAGGGGGAGCAGCCAGAAGTCATGGTGCACATTGGTACCAACGACATAGGTAGGAAAAGGGGTGTGGAGGTAATAAACAAGTTTAGGGAGTTAGGCTGGAAGTTAAAAGCCAGGACAGACAGAGTTGTCATCTCTGGTTTGTTGCCGGTGCCACGTGATAGCGAGGCTAGGAATAGGGAGAGAGTGCAGTTGAACACGTGGCTGCAGGAATGGTGTAGGAGGGAGGGCTTCAGGTATTTGGCTAATTGGAGCGCATTCTGGGCATGGTGGGACCTGTACAAGCAGGACGGGTTGCATCTGAACCAGAGTGGCACCAATATCCTGGGAGGGAGGTTTTCTAGTACTCTTCGGGAGGGTTTAAACTAATTTGGCAGGGGAATGGGAACCGGATTTGTAGTCCAGCAACTAAGGTACCCGATATTCAGGATGCCAAAGCGTGCAATGAGGCAGTGGGGAAGGGAACACTGACAAAGGAGAGTACTTGCAGGCATGGAGATGGGTTGAAGTGTGTATACTTCAACGCAAGAAGCATCAGGAATAAGGTGGGTGAACTTAAGGCATGGATCGGTACTTGGGACTACGATGTGGTGGCCATCATGGAAACTTGGATAGAAGAGGGGCAGAAATGGTTGTTGGAGGTCCCTGGTTATAGATGTTTCAATAAGATTAGGGAGGGTGGTAAAAGAGGTGGGGGGGTGGCATTGTTAATTAGAGATAGTATAACAGCTGCAGAAAGGCAGTTCGAGGAGTATCTGCGAACTGAGGCAGTATGGGTTGAAGTCAGAAATAGGAAAGGAGCAGTCACCTTGTTAGGAGTTTTCTATAGGCCACCCAATAGTATCAGAGATGTAGAGGAACAGATTGGGAAACAGATTTTGGAAAGGTGCAGAAGTCACAGGGTAGTAGTCATGGGTGACTTTAACTTCCCAAACATTGAGTGGAAACTCTTTAGATCAGAAAGTTTGGATGGGGTGGTGTTTGTGCAGTGTGTCCAGGAAGCTTTTCTAACACAGTATGTAGATTGTCCGACCAGAGGAAGGGCAATATTGGATTTAGTACTTGGTAATGAACCAGGGCAAGTGATAGATTTGTTAGTGGGGGAGCATTTTGGAGATAGTGACCACAATTCTGTGACTTTCACTTCAGTAATGGAGAGGGATAGGTGCGTGCAACAGGGCAAGGTTTACAATTGGGGAAAGGGTAAATACGATGTTGTCAGACAAGAATTGAAGTGCATAAGTTGGGAACAGAGGCTGTCAGGGAAGGACACAAGTGAAATGTGGAACTTGTTCAAGGAACAGGTACTACGTGTCCTTGATATGTATGTCCCTGTCAGGCAGGGAAGAGATGGTCGAGTGAGGGAACCATGGTTGACAAGAGAGGTTGAATGTCTTGTTAAGAGGAAAAAGGAGACTTATGTAAGGCTGAGGAAACAAGGTTCAGACAGAGTGTTGGAGGGATACAAGATAGCCAGGAGGGAACTGAAGAAAGGGATTAGGAGAGCTAAGAGAGGGCATGAACAATCTTTAGCGGGTAGGATCAAGGAAAACCCCAAGGGCTTTTACACATATGTGAAAAATATGAGAATGACTAGAGGGAGGGTAGGTCCGATCAAGGACAGTAGCGGGAGATTGTGTATGGAGTCTGAAGAGATAGGAGAGGTCTTGAACGAGTACTTTTCTTCTGTATTTACAAATGAGAGGGGCCATATTGTTGAAGAGGACAGTGTGAAACAGACTGGTAAGCTCGAGGAAAAACTTGTTAGGAAGGAAGATGTGTCGGGCATTTTGAAAAACTTGAGGATAGACAAGTCCCCCGGGCCTGACGGGATATATCCAAAGATTCTATGGGAAGCAAGAGATGAAATTGCAGAGCCGTTGGCAATGATCTTTTCGTCCTCACTGTCAACAGGGGTGGTACCAGGGGATTGGAGAGTGGCGAATGTCGTGCCCCTGTTCAAAAAAGGGAATAGGGATAACCCTGGGAATTACAGGCCAGTTAGTCTTACTTCGGTGGTCGGCAAAGTCATGGAAAGGGTACTGAAGGATAGGATTTCTGAGCATCTGGAAAGACACTGCTTGATTAGGGATAGTCAGCACGGATTTGTGAGGGGTAGTCTTGCCTTACAAGTCTTATTGAATTCTTTGAGGAGGTGACCAAGCATGTGGATGAAGGTAAAACAGTGGATGCAGTGTACATGGATTTTAGTAAGGCATTTGATAAGGTTCCCCATGGTAGACTTCTGCAGAAAGTAAGGATGCATGGGATAGTGGGAAATTTGGCCAGTTGGATAACAAACTGGCTAACCGATAGAAGTCAGAGAGTGGTGGTAGATGGCAAATATTCAGCCTGGATCCCAGTTACCAGTGGTGTACCACAGGGATCAGTTCTGGGTCCTCTGCTGTTTGTGATTTTCATAAATGACTTGGATGAGGGAGTTGAAGGGTGGGTCAGTAAATTTGCAGATGATACGAAGATTGGTGGAGTTGTGGATAGTGAGGAGGTCTGTTGTCGGCTGCAAAGAGACATAGATAGGATGCAGAGCTGGGCTGAGAAGTGGCAGATGGAGTTTAACCCTGAAAAGTGTGAGGTTGTCCATTTTGGAAGGACACATATGAATGCGGAATACAGGGTTAACGGTAGAGTTCTTGGCAATGTGGAGGAGCAGAGAGATCTTGGGGTCTATGTTCGGGGTCTATGTTCATACATCTTTGAAAGTTGCCACTCAAGTGGATAGAGCTGTGAAGAAGGCCTATGGTGTGCTAGCGTTCATTAACAGAGGGATTGAATTTAAGAGCCGTGAGGTGATGATGCAGCTGTGCAAAACTTTGGTAAGGCCACATTTGGAGTACTGTGTATAGTTCTGGTCGCCTCATTTTAGGAAGGATGTGGAAGCTTTGGAAAATGTGCAAAGGAGATTTACCAGGATGTTGCCTGGAATGGAGAGTAGGTCTTACGAGGAAAGGTTGAGGGTGCTAGGCCTTTTCTCATTAGAACGGAGAAGGATGAGGGGCGTCTTGATAGAGGTTTATAAGATGATCAGGGGAATAGATAGAGGAGACAGTCAGAGACTTTTTCCCCGGGTGAAACAAACCATTACAAGGGGACATAAATTTAAAGTGAATGGTGGAAGATATAGGGGGGATGTCAGAGGTAGGTTCTTTACCCAGAGAGTAGTGGGGACATGGAATGCACTGCCTGTGGAAGTAGTTGAGTCTGAAACATTAGGGACCTTCAAGCAGCTATTGGATAGGTACATGGATTACGGTAAAATGATATAGTGTAGATTTATTTGTTCTTAAGGGCAGCACGGTAGCATTGTGGATAGCACACTTGCTTCACAGCTCCAGGGTCCCAGGTTCGATTCCGGCTTGGGTCACTGTCTGTGCGGAGTCTGCACGTTCTCCCCCGTGTCTGCGTCGGTTTCCTCCGGGTGCTCCGGTTTCCTCCCACAGTCCAAAGATGTGCAGGTTAGGTGGATTGGCCATGATAAATTGCCCTTAGTGTCCAAAATTGCCCTTAGTGTTGGGTGCAGGTGTTGACTATGGGTGGGGTGCTCTTTCCAAGAGCCGGTGCAGACTCAATGGGCCGAATGGCCTCCTTCTGCACTGTAAATTCTATGATAATCTATGATTAATCTAAGACAAAGGTTCGGCACAACATCATGGGCCGAAGGGCCTGTTCTGTGCTGTATTTTTCTATGTTCTACATGAGTGGATATTATGACAGGGTGCTCTTTCAGAGGGTCGGTGCAGCCTCGATGGGCTGAATGGCCTCCTTGTGCATTGTAAGGATTCTGTGGAATTCTATGGATTTCACATGACTCCAGCACCTCTGAAATGGCCTAGCAAGCCACACAGGTTCAAGGGCAATTAATTGCTCTCGATGTGGGCTCCCCTGTCGCCTTATTAAAATCCTCTCAGTGCAACACTGGAGCACCAGCCTTGATTTTGGTGCTCACAGAGAGGGACTGTGAACCCAGGACCTTACAACTCAGAGACAGAAGTGCTACCAACTGAGCTACACCTGTCACGAGCAACAGTACAGGATTAAATTGGTCGTAAAGTTCAGACATTGCGGAAAATATGTATTGTCTTTCTCTCTCGCGCACCAGAGAGGGTGGAATCCTCCTGCATCCTTGGCTGATGCATGTTGTCATAGCAACACAAAATACCAACTCCCTTCAGACCTCATTTGCAACCCAATGTGAAAACCAGAAACATAACGCATAACAGACACTTTTTAATGATCCACGGGAGGCCAAGTCCAGTTTACAAGGGAAATGAGTGCGAATTAAACTTCCAATTGGCCATGTCCCCCGGTCGATTGAGGGAACTGCTGTCAGGCAAGGAAACCAGATCAAAACCCAGATTAAACTGGAATGAACTTCATTCAACACCAGTAGGGCCATTGGCGGGGCTCATTGGCAGCTCTCTTACTCGCTGTGTTATTGAGTTTGGTGGGGTTGTGGGGGGAGGGTGGTGGGTGGGGGCAGGGGCGGGGTGGGGGTGGGCGGGGGGGGGGGGGGGGGAGGGGGGGGGGGGAGGTTTGCCAGTCCCAATTCCAGAACATTGAGCGCCAAACACGTGGTGACGTTCCGGTACAGGAGCGCCCCGGTCACGGCGCGGGCCTTGTCCTCCAAACAGCCTAGCGCGATCCTGAGGCAAACTGCCACCCAAGTCAGCTGGGGAATTTAAAATCAGTCAGTTCAGTAAAGCTGGAGGTTAACAGGAAATACTTGGGAGCAATAATGGCGATCAGGAAGCTAGCCAATTGCTATAATGATTCAGTAATCCACTGCAATGAGGGACGCCTGCCATCCTTATGAACTCTGGCCTACTTGTGACCCCCAGCCCCATAGCAATGAGGGTAACTCATCTGCCTGTGAAATGTTTATTAAGCCACGACAAAGAAATCCTACAAGAATGCAACTAGATGTGACACCGTGGGCTGCACTCTCCGGTTTTCAGGCTATGTCTTGACGCCGGCGTGGGAACGGTGGCGTTTTACGACCGAAGATTCGGCGCAAAATGGCCACCGGTCCTCCGTTTGGTTGGGGGCCAGCGCCGCAGGCACCCGGCTCGAGCTACCGATACGGCTGGAGAATTTCCGGGTCCCTGGCCGCGCATGCTCACGGCGGCGGCCACGTGCGGAACCGGCCCGCCAAATAGTGCACCCCCCCCTCCCTTTGGCCAGCTCAGACCACCCCCAGACAATGCCCCCAGCCCCTGCCAAAGTCCCCCCCCCCCCCCCCCCCTCCCACCCGCGGATCGGCTCTCCCCCGACTGTGGCGGCTCTGGACTGAGTCCGTAGCCACCACGCCGAGTTCCCGACCAATAATAGCAAGAGAGATCCACGCTGTCGTCAACTCAGCTGGTCGGGGGTGGAGCATCGGGGGTGGGGGGCGGCCTCAGGCAACGTCCTGAGGCCGTCGATACAGCGTGCGCCGCACTCCTAGAGTGGGCCGCTTTGGAGGAGGCGGAGCATCGCGAAAGTGGCACTGCCCCCGATTTCGGCACGAACGTTGATTCCCTGGCCGATCGCCGAACGCGATTTCGGCGAGCAGAGAAACCCGCCCCATATATTCTCGCTATGTCCTCCTTACTAACATCTGGAGACTTGTGCCAAAACTGGGAGGGCTGTCCCACGGACTAGTCAAGCAACAACCTTGACACGGTCAATGAAGCATACTTTGGAGGTAAAGTCCCAGAATCCCCCATCACCATGCTTTGGTACGTTCTATCCCACCGGCAGGACAGTCACACCACAAGGTGGCGACGCCTATGGAGTGCAGTCAAGATGGAGTGGCCAGCATTGACGCCAAACAAGCCTCATGGCATCAGGTCAAGCATGGGCACGTTAAGCGGATTACCATGCACCACCACCGGGCCTACGGCAGGTGGTGAGAGAACCAACAAGAGGGCGAGAACTATTCTTCTCACTCAACAATCGGCCTGTTGCCGATGCACCTGCCCGTGGCAGCACTGGTAAGAGTGGCAACATTTTTTTCAGGTTATTTTGCGGGCTGAGGCCGTCGCCAGCATTTATTGCTGTTATAACCTGCCTACTTACGATTGGCTGGGGACTAATGACTATCCCACAATCCTATGGGAGTATGAACTTCCCCAATGAGGGGGGCGGAGAAACTCCTAGTATAAATAAGCTGGCCAGTTCAGGAACCAGCAGGAAGGAGAAGGTAGCAAGGGAAGTTACTGCTACTGTTATGTATATATTGTTATAGTAAATAAACGTTATTATTTTGTATCCTTAAAACTCGTGCTGGATTCTTCGTGGCCCTTACAAAACTGGCGACGAAGGTAAAAGTGAATAGCTGTCTACACTGCTGAAGCCACCTCCCTGGATTTTTGTTGGATACAGGTTGGAAGTTGTTTTCTATTATACCATGCCTCTGTACGGACGTTTGGATGTTTTTGATGCTGCGCTGGAAAGCTGGAACCAGTACACACAACGGATGCGTTACTATTTCCGGGCAAACAATATCACTGAAAACGAGCGCCAGGTGGTCATATTGCTCACCGCCTGTGGGCCGCATACGTTTGGGGTGATTAGCAGTCTTACGTACCCAGCTGCACCGGACACCAAAACGTTTGACGAACTTGTAAATATAGTGGGGCAACACTTTAACCCAACCCCGTCCACGATAGTCCAGCGTTACCGGTTTAATACCGCTGAGAGGACCCCTGGAGAATCCCTTGCCGATTTTTTTATCCAGGCTACGCGGGATTGCGGAATACTGTGACTATGGTGAGACCTTGTCAGAAATGTTACGCGACAGTTTGGTTTGCGGTATTAACAATGCAGCAACCCAGAGAAAGTTGTTAGCGGAGCCAACATTGACTTTTCAACAGGCAATACAAATAGTCTTGTCCCGAGAGAGCGCAGAGCGAGGAGTACAGGAGCTACAGGGAATGGAAGTGCATGCCTTGGGGCGCAACCCTTTCCGCCCAAAAACGTCCCCCCGCACTCCTGCGGTACCTTGGGCGAGGCAACGACCGGACCGACGCCAGTGGCCATCGGACATTCCTCCCAGAAGGGAGCCTTCTCCAGAGCCAATGGATGAGGAGCCATGTCCGTGTCAGACTTGTAGGCGCCGACCCCGTCGCGGATGGCGGTCCTGGGGACGCCAGAGGTGCCATCGTTCCGACCGAAACTGGGACCAGCCCAGGGGCCGTAACTGGGACCAGCCCAGAGGCCGTACCTTCCATGTGGATGAACCTGCGGCGACCACTCCTGAGGACGTGGAGACGGAGGACGACTGCCTGCAGCTGCATTGTGTGGCAGCTCCCCGTGTGGCCCCCATTAAGGTGACAGTACGGGTCAATGGCCACCCGCTGGAGATGGAGTTGGATACTGGCGCAGCGGTCTCCGTGATCGCCCAGAGGACATTCGACCGCATCAAGCAGGGTATACAGACCCTTACATTAACTGACTCACAGGCCAGGTTGGCCACCTACACGGGGGAACCACTGGACATTGCAGGAACTACAATGACCCCTGCTGTCTATGGACGCCAGGCGGGGCGTTTCCCACTTATCGTAGTGCGTGGCCATGGGCCCAGCCTGTTGGGTCGGGACTGGTTGCACCATTTGCGGTTGCAGTGGCAGCACATCCTCCAAACAGTTTCTGGAGGGTTGACTGAGGTGCTAGGACGATACCCAGAGGTATTCCAGCCTGGTTTGGGGAAAATAAAAGGGACCGTAGCCCGTATCCAAGTTGAACCAGGAGCCACGCCGCGCTATTTCCGGGCACGCCCAGTGCCTTACGCTTTGCTCAAGAAGGTAGAAGGGGAGCTCACTCGTTTGGAGAGTTTGGGTATTATCAGGCCCGTCCGTTTTGCTGACTGGGCAGCACCAATTGTACCAGTAATGAAGCCAGATGCCACAGTTCGCTTGTGTGGCGACTATAAACTTACAGTGAATACAGTTTCCCGACTCGACCGATACCCAATGCCTCGCATAGAGGATCTCTACGTGAAACCTGCAGGTGTACTCTCATTCACAAAATTAGATATGAGTCACGCCTACCTGCAGTTGGAGCTGGACCCTGCCTCCCGACCATATGTAACCATTAACACACACCGGGGACTGTATGAATATACACGGTTGCCCTTTGAAGTATCCTCTGCCTGCGCAATTTTTCAACGTGTTATGGAGGGCATTTTGAGAGGTTTACCACGTGTGGCTGTCTACCTAGATGACGTGTTGATTACAGGGACGTCGGAGCAAGAGCATTTGGAAAATCTGGAGGCTGTCCTTAGACGCCTTTCGGAGGCTGGAGTCCGTTTACGTCACACAAAGTGCGTATTTCAGGTAAAGAAGTAGTCTACCTAGGTTATCGGGTGGACCGCGAGGGTCTGCACCCCGTCGCAGAGAAGGTGCGTGCAATTCAACAAGCCCCCACCCCGACTGACACTTCGCATCTTCGTTCTTTTCTCGGTCTCGTAACCTATTACGGGAACTTCCTCCCCAATCTGGCAACTACGCTGGCCCCCTTGCACCTGCTGCTAAAGGAAAATCACACCTGGGTTTGGGGTCAGCCGCAAGAAACCGCTTTCCGGCGGGTAAAGCAACAATTGTCGTCGTCTGGGTTACTAACCCACTATGATCCGGGAAAGCCTTTGCTCGTCACATGTGATGCATCCCCGTATGGTATTGGGGCTGTCCTGTCCCACAAGATGGAGAACGGGGCCGAGCGACCGATAGCTTTCGCCTCCCGCACATTGACTGCAGCGGAGAAAAGGTACGCGCAGACCGAGAAGGAGGGCCTGGCAGTGGTTTTCGCGGTGAAACGCTTCCACCAGTATGTGTACGGCCGCCATTTCACTATCGTGACTGATCATAAGCCCCTGCTGGGACTCTTCAGAGAGGATAAGCCCATTGCTTCTGCACGGATCCAGCGCTGGGCTTTGTTGCTTGCTGCATATGAGTATTCTCTGGAGCACAAACCAGGTACGCAGATAGCAAATGCCGACGCACTGAGCCGATTGCCTTTATCGACCGGCCCCATGTCGACCCCCACGACCGGTGAGGTGGTTGCAACCCTAGATTTTATGGACACCTTGCCTGTCACGGCATCACAGATCCGTGAGTGTTGCCAGACGGAGCCAGTCCTGTCAAAGGTTCGGCACATAGTCCTGTATGGTGGACAGCATAGACAGCCCCCAGGCGAGTTGCGGGCATTTTCCTCCAAGCTGTCAGAGTTCAGCGTGGAAGACGGCATCCTCTTGTGGGGGTCGTGTGTGATTGTCCCGGAAAAAGGCCAGGAGCTGATATTATCATCCGGGCGTGACCAAGATGAAAATGTTGGCCCGGAGTTATGTCTGGTGGCCAGGCCTCGACACCGACATTGAGAAGGTGGCCCAAAACTGCTCCATTTGCCAGGAGCATCAGAAGCTTCCGCCGGCCGCACCCCTACATCACTGGGAATGGCCAGGGCGGCCTTGGGCACGCTTACATGCAGATTTCGCAGGCCCTTTTCAGGGATCCATGTTCCTTCTACTAATTGACGCCCAGTCCAAATGGCTGGAGGTGCATAAGATGCAGGGGACAACGTCCTGCGCAACAATTGAAAAGATGCGTTTATCATTTAGTACGCATGGCCTCCCCGAGGTGCTGGTCACGGATAATGGCACTCCATTCACGAGTGAGGAGTTTGCTAGGTTTACAAAGATGAACGCCATCCGCCATATCCGCACTGCCCCTTACCACCCGTCTTCAAATGGGTTGGCAGAGCGTGCAGTGCAAACATTCAAAAGAGGCCTAAAGAAGCAGTCTTCCGGATCAATGGACACGAGACTGGCTCGCTTTTTGTTTACGTACAGGACCACCCCCCATGCAGTGACTGGGGTAGCTCCCGCAGAACTCCTAATGGGCCGAAGACTTCGCACCCGCCTTAGTATGGTCTTCCCGGACATTGGCGCAAATGTACGCCGCACACAAGAACGGCAGGGACAGGGATTGTCTCGGCATCGTCCGATTCGGCAGTTTGCGCCCGGTGACCCAGTATTCGTGCGGAATTTTGCTGGTGGTGCCCAATGGGTTCCTGGTGTAATCTTTCGCCAAACGGGCCCTATATCTTACCAAGTGCAAGCCCAGGGTCGTCTCCAGCGAAAACATGTAGACCACGTCCGGTCCAGAAGATCATCCCCTCAAAAGATTCCCCGCCCCCGGAGCTCAGTTCAACAGCCGCAAAGACCAGAGACAAGGGAAGGTAGTCCTCAAAATCTTCCACTGGTGCCTCACTCGAAGCCTGCGCAGGTCGTTACGGGACCGAATGGAGATAGAGACGCTGACATGACGGAGGCAGCAGACTCTGACTCCGAGATGGAGACACAGGATGAATCAGAGGGGGAATCCTCGGGTCCACAGGCCGTGGATGTACAACCGCGCCGTTCATCACGGAAGCGCCGGTCTCCGTCTCGTTATACGCCGCCTGATCCAGCGCCGCGTGCAAATGGCGTCCGGCCTGCGGCCAAACGAGTTTGACGCCTTCCTTCGCCAGGGTCTTCGGTGGATTCCTTGGATTTTGGGGGGGAGGGATGTTATAACCTGCCTACTTACGATTGGCTGGGGACTAATGACTATCCCACAGTCCTATGGGAGTATGAACTTCCCCAATGAGGGGGGGGCGGAGAAACTCCTAGTATAAATAAGCTGGCCAGTTCAGGAACCAGCAGGAAGGAGAAGGTAGCAAGGGAAGTTACTGCTACTGTTATGTATATATTGGTATAGTAAATAAACGTTATTATTTTGTATCCTTAAAACTCGTGCTGGATTCTTCGTGGCCCTTACAAAAATTGCCCATCCCTAATTGCCCTTGAGAAGGTGTTGGTGAGCTGCCTTGGAACGGTAGAAGCCCCTTGGGGCAGCACGGTGGAGCAGTGCGTTAGCACGCTGCCTCACGGCACCAGGGGCCCGGGTTCGATCCCGGCTCTGGGTCACTGTCCGTGTGGAGTTTGCGCATTCTCCCCCTGTCTGCGTGGGTCTCACACCAACAACCCAAAAAGATGTGCCAAGCTAAATTGCCCCTTATTTGAAAAAAAAAAATTGGGTACTCTAAATTTATAACAAAAAGAATGCCTGCAGGGCAGAAGGTGGCCATTCGGCCCATTGAGTCTGCACTGACCCTTGAAAAGACCACCCTAGCTAGGCCCAAACCCCCGACCTATTCCTGCAACAAACTCTAAGGGGCAATTTTAAAGTGGCCAATCCACCTAACCTGCACATCCTTGGACCTGGGAGGAAACCGGAGCACCCGGAGGAAACCCACGCACACACGGGGAGAAAGTGCAGACTTTGTCTTCGCCGCCCAAGCCGGGAATTGAACCCGTGACCCTGGAGCTGTGAGGGAGCAGCGCTAACCTTTCTTGGACCCCTGCAGTCCACGTGGTGCAGGTACACCCACAGTGCTTTAAGGGAGGGAGATCCAGGACTTTAACCCAGCGGCTGACACCGTCCGGTGTCCAGAGGTGGTTGAGGCATAGTCCGGTTAGCCATGTGTCCTGCCTGTGAAGGTTAAGTGCCGCCATATTGTGTGCCAATGTTGGCCCCGGAAAGGCCTGGTGAACCTCCTGCAGTCGGGGCTGAGACGTTCTGGACTTCAGAGGCAATGAGTCACTGCCCTGGAAACAGAGGGGATTGGGTGAGTCAGTGACTGATTCTTGCCAGCGATGTACTAAAGGGTGGATCCTGAGAGTTCTGGGGGTGGGTGGCTACGTGGAATTAAGCACTTTAACAGACATGATTTGTGGCACAGGTTCAAGGTTCTGCATTGTACTCTGCTCCACGCAACGAGAACTCATTCATTTCTCCCCACCGGGAGACAGGGGCTCTGAGCGAAGAGCAGCCCCCGCTCTCCTTTGAAAGGCTGATATAAAATCCGGCAACGACTTGAGACAGAAAGAAACTGTGAGGCTTTTGGAATTCTGAAATGTGAAAGTGATCTTTCTTCTTTCATGAGATGTGGGTGTCGCTGGCAAGGTCATTATTTGTTGCCCATCTCTGATTGCCCTTGAACGAGGTGGCTTGCTCGGCCATTTTACAGTCAACCACATTGGAAGTGCGTTATCAATGATATCCACCTCGCCGTGGACCCTCCCCAGCTCGCTGCTCGTTGCCTCCAGCTCGCTGCTCGTTGCCCCCAGCTCGCAGCCTTTCGCATCACATCAGGACTTGGCTGCCCAATATAGCCGCCATTTCTTTGTCTGCTCGATTGGGCCAACTCTGATTGGTTGCAGCCCTGGAGGCTGCATCACATGGCACCCCCCCGCTCCTGCCAGCGGTCACCTAATGTGTCCACCTACGTGCCCCTCCTCCTCCCTGTAGCCAATCGGAAAGCAAAATATTTTCTTGGGGTTTTTTTTTTCCCCCCCCCCGCGTCGGCAGAGGCGGTTCCCCGGTGGCGGGATCGTCCAGTCCCCCGCTGCTGTCAACAGGGTTTCCTGTTGTTTGCACTCTCCGTAGCTGGGGAACCTGTAGGGCGGGGGGCGGGGTGGGGGGGGGGGGGGGGGGGGGTAGGAGGCTTGCAGGTTGTTGTGGGTGGGGGAGGGTCAGACCTGACAGCACGTATGGCCAGAAAGTCCCACCCGATAATGTCACGCCGATTGGCGGACGGTGATCCGAACAACCAGTCTCCCCCCACTCTCCAATATCTTCAGCAATAATAGAGGAGTGTATTCAAGGAAAATTGGAATGAGTGCAGCCCATTTGCAGTTGTCTCTGACCCTTCCTGACCTTTGCACTGGGGAACTTCGGGTTCCTTGTGGGTCAAGGCTCAGGAACAGTTGCCTTGATATCGTGAGACCACCCTGCCATGGCCAACAACTCCAAATGTTGTGCATTATTATACTTCCCCTCTTGTTCCTCCGAGGAATTAACTGCAAATTGGCCTGCCCCCCACATAAAGCCTATGGTCTACTCACAATTACTTGCATCACACATTAAGCCGATGGCCTGCTCACAATTACTTGGGTCGCACATAAGGCCCATGGCCTACTCACAATTACTTGAGTCGCACATAAAGCCTATGGCCTTTTCACAATTACGTGCATTCTAAATTAAGCCTGTGGCCTACCCACAATTACTGGCCTCTCACATAAAGCCTGTGGCCTACTCGCACTTTAACTGGGCAACCAGTGGCCAGTTCCCGCTTTAGCCCATTCCCAGCTGTGTTAACCGTTGCTATTGTCTTGCTTTTCATCCACCTGGACCTTCAATGTGGAAGAAAGTCCATTGTGAAAGGCTGCTGCCAAGGATAAACAGCAATCCATCAGAAGGCTGCGGCCCAGCTCGGTTATTTTTGGAAACACAGGAAGATGTAGGAACACTGCTGTTTATAAATAGCACGATGATTCTCCAGGCATTGACAAAAATAGCCGGCAGATGAAGGATGGTACTCATGCTTCTCCTGGGGATTTGGAGGTACCAGAGAACGATGCCTTGTTACATTACTGCTCAGCCCCACATTCTCGAGGACAACAAAGATGCCAACCTCGCCAGTGACACCCACGTTTCTTCACACCAAATATTAAATTCAAATGCTGATTGAGCAAATACAAGGGCATGTTTCTTGTCTCAAAGAATCCAACAGCCAATTAAATGCCTTTGAAGCCCGGCCACTTTTGTAAAGTGGAAAAACGCGGTAGCCACTTGGAGGCATGGTAAGATCCCACAAAGAACAGTGCAAAGAAAAGGGCAGCACGTTAGCATTGTGGATAGCACAATTGCTTCACAGCTCCAGGGTTCCAGGTTCGATTCCGGCTTGGGTCACTGCCTGTGCGGAGTCTGCACATCCTCCCTGTGTCTGCGTGGGTTTCCTCCGGGTGCTCCGGTTTCCTCCCACAGTCCAAAGATGTGCAGGTTAGGTGGATTGGCCATGATAAATTGCCCTTAATGTTGGGTGGGGTTACTAGGTTATAGGGATAGGGTGGAGGTGTTGACATTGGGTGGGGTGCTCTTTCCAAGAGCCGGTGCAGTCTCGATGGGCCGAACGGCCTCCTTCTGCACTGTAAATTCTATGAAAATCTATGATTAATCTTTTTTTTAAGCAAAACCTACTTTATTTTACAACTGCTATTATATACATCTCCAGTAGCTCCCTACTGGGCCTTTATTACTCACTGCCTTCCTGGCCAACTCTATTTATACATAGCCAGGCATTGGTAAAGGTCCCCACTCCCTTATCGAGGGAGCTGGAAACCCACAAGGTGCACAGGGTAGTTAATCGTTCCTGCCCCGTCAGACCCGTGTGGGTTCTAACACTTTGCATGTGGTTGATGGGATTGGTGCCAACTGCAAATCTACAGTGACAGGCCTCAGCACAACCCCCCTCAAATCTCACTGCAGATATCACAGTTCAGTAAACAAAACATTGAGGAAAAAATAATAGTTCTGAGGCTTTGTAAAGGATAGAAGCGTCGATCCGTCCAACAGGACAACAAGCTTACAGCAAGCCCACAGGATCTGAGGTCACTGGAAACCTCCAGAAATACCAGGCCAAGCTTATCCAGGCCAGGCCGCAAGGATGGTCCTCCCCCTGGTTTGGCTCCCAGTGGGAAATTCTCCATCCTCTCGTCTTCTCCAGAGGCACTCAATTTATTGTTAGTGAGAGGTTCAGTTATTGCTCCATGCTGACCAGCGTCTCACTCTCTTTGCTGGCTTTGGCACATGCCTCCTCGGTCACCACCATCTCCTCTGGTGGCCACCGTAGTTCCCCACTCTCCACCTCTCCCTCACTCGGTTCCACCACAATGGATGGGAGACGATCCTTCAGTCGACAGAAATGGTCAAAGTCGGAGGGATCGGGAAATATCTGGAAACAGAGAGGGTCCTTCCGGGAACTGAGTTCCATCTGATCAATGGAGTCAGAATTCACCACCCCAATCATAGCGTCAGCAGCACACAGGCCTTCTCCTCACAGAATCCACTTCCCTCCTCGGTTCTGTTCACAGGTCCCCCGGTCCCGTGTGTCTGTCCCTCGCTCTCTCTTCCGCTGTCTCGATCTCTCGTTTTCTCTCCCACACAGTCTCTCTCACTTTCTCTGATTCACTCCCGATGTCTCTCCTTCAGTCGCTCTGTCTTCTACACTCTTCCTTTGTCTCTCGTTTTCTCTCTCTCTCTCTGTCTCTCTCTCACTTCCTCTCAGTCCCTCAGTATCTTGCTCACACTCACTCTGTTTTCACTCACCACTCAATCGGCCTCTCCCTCACGTTCTCTCCCCGCCTAGTACCCCGAGGGTCCCCCTTCCTCACATCAGTCACTCGTCTCAGTCTCCTGTAGACCCACTTGCTGTCTCAGGCACTCATTCCCTCTCAATCTCTCTCTCTTTCTCTCTCTCTCTCTCACTCCAACTTTGTCTCTCAGTCGCTCCCTTTCTTGCTCTAAGTCCCTGTCTCACACTCACAAACTTACCTCAACAACCATCTATGATTAATCTAGGACAAAGGTTCGGCACAACATCGTGGGCCGAAGGGCCTGTTCTGTGCTGTATTTTTCTATGTTCTAAATAACCAGCAGATAATTTGGTCATGCCGATACAGGGAGAATGTTGGCGAAGGCGGCGGGGCGAATTTCCCTTCCCTTGTTCGGAATAGTGCCGTGGGATCCTTTATGTCCACCTGGAAGAGAAGGTCGGTGGGGGGGGGGGGGTCTCAATTTTTAACGTGACATCGGAAAGACGGGGGAAAAAGTCAGCCAGTGTTGGTTGCTACCTTGTGCGTCCCTCTTCCGCTGGGAACGGCACGTGGGGAACTGTTGACTGAGGCCGAGATTGAGTTAGGCCGTGGCGCCGCAAGACCTTGGCATTCTGAAACTCTCAACAAGAAAGGGGGGGTAATTGATGCCCCGTGAGGAGTCAATGGTCCACAGGATGGAGGGAGAAGAGGAGCGTGAGAATGAGCCGTTTGGGCTCTAGTTACAACTCATCGATTTAGATTTTTCCGGGGGGGCCATTTCATTATTTTAAAACTGAGATTGAAACATAGCTTGCGGGAATTGGACAGCAGTGAGGGAGGCCATTCAGCCCGTCAAGTCAGCGTCAGCTCTTGCAAAGGTCAATTCAGTTACTTCAACTCCCTCACTCTTTCTCCATATCCCGCAAGAGTTATCCAGTTCCACCAAGCTATTGAGTCTGCATCTATCGCCGTATGGCAGTGCATTCCAACGGTCAACAGCTTGCTGTGCGCAAAATGTTTTGCCTCACATCACCCCTGGTTCTTTTATCAATCACCTTAAACCTGAACCCTCTGGTTTTCAACCGTACAGCCAATGGGAGCAATTGCTCTTTATTTACTCAAGGAATTGTTTAGCTCAGTTGGCTGGGCGGCTGGTTTGTGATGCTGAGCGACGCCAACAGCTTGTGTCTAGTTCCCCTACCGGCTGAGATTATTCCTGAAGGCCCCGCCTTCTGAACCTTGTCCCTTGCCTGAAGTGTGGTGGCCCTCGGGTTAAATCACCACCAGTCAGCTCTGTCTCAGAAAGGGAAGGGCTGTCTCTGGGACTGTGGTGACATTCCTCCCATTACATTATTAACTCGATCTAAACCCTCCATGATTGCAAGATCTACAAGTCAGGAGTGTGATGGAATACTCTCCATTTGCCTGGGCGAGTGCAGCTCCAATAACACAAAGTTCGACGCCATCCAGGACAAAGCAGCCCCGCTTGATCGGCACCCCACCCACCACTCTCCACATTCAATCCCTCCACCACCGACGAACAGTGGCAGCACGCGTATGATCGACAAGATGCATTGCAGTAACTCACCAGATCTCCTTACACAGCACCTTCCAAACCCACAACCCCTCCCATCTGGAAGGACAAGGAGCAGCGGGATGCATGGGAACCTTGGAATTCCCCTCCAAGCCACTCACCACCCTGACTTGGGAATATATCGGCCGTTCCTTCACTGGCACCGGGTCGAACTCCCTCCCTATCAGTACTGTGGGTGTGCCTACACTGCAGGAACTGCAGCCGTTCAAAAAGGTGACTCATCATCCCCCCCCCCCCCTTTTCGAGGGCAATTCGGGATGCGCAATCCCGCTGACGGGATCTTCTGTTGCTGCCAAAGTCAATGGACCCTGGATCAGCTTCGCGACAGAGCAGTAAAACTCCACCCTAAGAGAGTGTCCTGTCCCCCCACATGCCCCCCTCCGCACCAATCCCCCACTCCCAATGGAGGGAGTTCCTACCTGTAGGAATCCCAACCTTTGGGAATCTCTAATGTTGTAATGATATAAGAAAACTGTAAAGGCAAGCGACAGCTCAGCAAGTGATGACTGCAAGAAAACCCCAATTTATTGTACCTATTACATTGCACCACCCACTCCAGAAGGGTCTCTCACGCCGGCCCCCCACACTTTAGCTTGGTACTTATGTCTTAGAGGCCTCAGGCTTAAGGGGGTGGCTCTGCCCCCCCCACTCACCTGGGGAGATCGTACTCAGGTGAGGCCATGGGGAATCTGAGATTGTAGAACCCTTGGCCTCCATTCGGGTTCTAACAATAATAAACAGCAAAACGTTCATGCGAGCTGGGAACTTACAAATCCTGGAAATATACAAGTAAACCAAAACATGTGTTTCTTATTTAAATACAGGAGAAGGGCACCAGGCCACATTCCCAGGGCTCAGCACACATTCCAAAATGTCATCACAATCAGAGTGATGGAACAGCTTTCGAAATATCTGCACACTAATGCATCAGCTGTCGGCTGCGGCTGAGCAAATCCCCAGGATGATACTTTCTTTTTGTATTTGCGCTCCGTCCAAACTGGTACCAGCAGAGCTCCCTTTCGCAACCCTCAACCTCCCCTCAAGGCCCGGCCATTTGGGCCTAGCAATTCTGGAGTGCCCACCTTTGGTGACTTGTCGGGGTGGCAGAGGGATGGTAAGGTGCACAGCGCCCCGGGTTAAAAGGGCTGGAGGCACGTGGACTGGCTCCTACAGTGGAAGGAAAGATTCCGGTCCTCTCAGCTGGTGGTTACCTACTTTTCATCTTGTGGGCCCTCAGTGTAGGCCTGGTTTCCTGTGGTGAAACCAGCTACCTCAAGGCAGACCAATGTTGCAGAGGGGGCTTTATGCGAGCATTATGCCCCGTGTTTACACGCAGGAAGGCATAACACCTGCTCAAATATGGGCAAATACTGCCTTTTGTCCATCTTTACCCAGTATGGCAGGTGAGGACCTTCCTGCTCACCATTTTGGGGCCTTAGGTGGCTGCGTAGCACCTGAAAAACAGGTTTCCCACTTCAAAGCCTTGCTGCGTGCAATTCCATGAGGACTGATTAACCTCATCCCAGTGACCATATTCCATATCTGATCCTGGACTGCTCTGTATCAGGCAATCAGAACACTAACTACATCAGGGTCAGTGCTTGATGATTAAGATTGCAAAATCAGGCAAAATTTATCCCCTATGGTAGCACTGAGGCCAAATTTTGTAATGCCACCTCCCCATAGTTCAGACCGTGACCAGCTGACCTGATGTAACCTGGAAGCTGTGGGCCTGGGGAGCTTAATCGAGTTTCCACGACCCACCAGGCCAGTGGAGGCGCTACCCCTTGGAGGCTTAACATTCCAACCGAGAAATACTCCCGAATTAACGCAGCAGAGAACACACAACTCTTTCCCCACTGGGCTCTTAAGAGCAAGTCCCCCGCCCCCTCAAGGTGGAAGTGTCCCGACAGGGGAAGGAAACCGGCCATCCTTCCTAGTCGGGCATACAGATGGCTCCCCAGCTACACAGCAATGTGGTTGGCTCTTGCATGCCTTCCGAACAAGGGCAATTAGGGAAGGGCAATAAATGCTGACCTAGCCAGCGATGCCCACGTCCCTTGAATGAATAATAAATAAATAAAATCTCCGATGTTCAGGGATCTGGGGGGCGATTCTCCAAAATGGAGCCCAAGTGTTCCTGCCATTGTGAACGGCGTAACGTTTTACGACGGTGCGAAACGGGCGCGGGGACGACCGATTCGGGCCCGCACAGGAGGCCAGCACAGCGCTGGAGCGGTTCACGCCGCTCCAGCCTCCTTTCCCGGTGCCAAATGGGCACTGTGGCAACCCGCGCATGCGCAGTTGGGCCCCGCCAACCTGCGCACGCGCGGGGGACTTCTTCAGCGCGCTGGCCCCGACTCAACATGGCGTCGGTGTTCAGGGGCCAGCCGCGCAGGATAGTAGGCCCGGGGGGGGGGGGCGGAGAGGCCGGCACGCTGATCGGTGGGCCCCGATCGCGGGCCAGACCCCATTGGACGCGCGCCGCAAATGGCGCCGATTCTCCGCACCTCGGAGAATCACGCGCCGGCGTCGGGGCGCCGTGGCACGGTTGCGGCGATTCTCCAGCCCGGCACGGGGCTCAGAGAATCGCCCCCCTGATTTACACCAGCAGTGAGGAGAACATTTGAGTAACATTACGGCCGGACATCCCATTATGTTGGCTTTAAGCCTTTGCCGCTCCCTCTTGTCGGAACTGGTAATTGTCCTCTTGAAAATGATCTATTCTTCACCGCCTACCTCTTCAAGAATTTCCATTCTCTCTCAATTAGGATTTCCAAATCTGAATGGGCGCCCTCTTAGAAAGGCTTCAGTGTCCCAGAGATTAATCATCAATTCACAGAATCACAGAATACTATAGTGCAGCAGAGACCATTCGGCCCATCGAGGCTACACCGATGCATGAAAAACACCTGACTTCCCAACCTAATCCCATTTTCTAGCTCTTGGCCCATAGCCTTGAATGTTGTGACGTGCCAAGTGCTCACCCAGGTATTTTTTAAAGGATGTGAGGCAACCCGCCTCGACCACCCTCCCAGGCAGTGCGTTCCAGACCCTCACCACCCTCTGGGTCACAAACCCTTCCCTCACATCCCCCCTAAACTCGCTATCCACCCTGTCCAGGCCCCTCATAATCTTGTGCACCTCAATCAGGTCGCCCCTCAGTTTTCTCTGCTCCAGCAAAAACAACCCAAGCCTCTCCAATCTCTCGTCATAACTTAAATGTTCCAACCCACGCAATATCCAGGTGAATCGCCTCTGCACCCCCTCCAGTGCAATCACATCCTTCCTATAATGTGGCGACCAGAACTGCACACATTACTCCAGCTGTGGCCGCACCAAAGTTCTATACAACTCCAACATGACCTCCCTGCTTTTGTAATCTATGCCTCGATTGATAAAAGCGAGTGTCCCGTATGCCTTTTTCACCACCCTGTTAACCTGCCCTTCTGCCTTCAGAGATCTAGGGACAAACACACCAAGGTCCCTGTGGTGATATACATCACTGTAAGTACACAAAGGGTTAATGTACATACACGACACCTAGCTAGACACTAGAGGGAACACCAGTGACATGACACACAGACATTCAACCAATAGGTCAGTAAGATAGGACACGACCAATGGGCATTCACGATACACACAGAGGTGACACTACCACAGGAGGGCATTGCACCAACCCATATAAAAGGACACGTCACACATGCTCAGCCTCTTTCCAATGGAGACTCTCAGTGAGTACAGACACAGGGTTGATTGAACATCACACCCACCACGTGGATTGTAGCAGACTGGTTAGTCAGTCTGAGTAGCAGGATTAACAGTAGCGTTGAATCCAAGTAGGAGAATTGTTAATAGTTTAATAAACGTGTTGAAGCTATCCCCAAGTCTGAACCTTCCTTTGTCGGAGTGCACATCAAGGCAGCAGCGTGTGCTACGTTAAGAGCAGAACAAAACAGTCCCTTTGTTCCTCGGAACTTCCCAATGTCAGGCCATTCATCGAATACTTCCTTGTCAAAATACTCCATCCAAATAGGCGGCACGGTGGCACAGTGGTTAGCACTTCTTCATCACAGATCCAGGGAACCGAGTTCAATTCCCGCCTCGGGTGACTGCCTGTGTGGAGTTTGCACGTTCTCCCCCCGTGTGTGCGTGGGTTTCCTCCGGGTGCTCCGGTTTCCTCCCGCCGTCCAAAGATGTGCAGGTTAGGTGGATTGGCCGTGATAAATTGCCCCTTCGTGTCCAAAGGGTTACTGGGTTACGGGGATAGGGTGGGCTTAAGTAGGGTGCTCTTCCACAGGCCGGTGCAGACTTGACGGGCCAAATGGCCTCCTTCTGCACTGATAATTCTATGATTCTATGAAATTGTATCACCTCACACTTTTCAGGGTTAAATTCCGTCTGCCACTTTTCCACCCATTTGACCATCCCGTCTATATCTTCCTGTCACCCAAGACACTCAACATGGGTACTCCAGGATAATCCTGAAGAGTTGGTAGCCTCAGTCTTCCATTTTCCCCGCAGTCTTCTGCAGCCCAATCTCACCGGCATTGACCCCATCAGGTGTTAAAACAGAGGAAAGTACAGCACAGGAAGAGGCCCTTCGGCCCTCCATGCTGCCCGTCAGACCAAAAACCTTTGACATTTCCGGGGTACGTCTCCCTCTATTCCCATCCTATTCATGTGTTCATCAAGATGCCCCTTAAACGTAACTATCGTCCCTGCTTCCACCACCTCCGGCAGTGAGTTCCAGGCACCCACTACACTCTAGAACATAGAACATTACAGCGCAGTACGGGCCCTTCGGCCCTCGATGTTGCGCCGACCTGTGAAACCACTCTAAAGCCCATCTACACTATTCCCTTATCGTCCATATGTCTATCCAATGATCATTTGAATGCCCTTCGTGTTGGCGAGTCCACTACTGTTGCAGGCAAGGCATTCCACGCCTTTACTACTCTCTGAGTAAAGAAACTACCTCTGACATCTGTCCTATATCTATCTCCCCTCAATTCAAAGCTATATCCCCTCGTACTAGACATCACCATCCGAGGAAAAAGGCTCTCACTGTCCACCCTATCCAATACTCTGATCATCTTGTATGCCTCAATTAAGTCACCTCTTAACCTTCTTCTCTCTAACGAAAACAGCCTCAAGTCATAGAACATAGAACATAGAACAATACAGCGCAGTACAGGCCCTTCGGCCCACGATGTTGCACCGAAACAAAAGCCATCTAACCTACACTATGCCATTATCATCCATATGTTTATCCAATAAACTTTTAAATGCCCTCAATGTTGGCGAGTTCACTACTGTAGCAGGTAGGGCATTCCACGGCCTCACTACTCTTTGCGTAAAGAACCCACCTCTGACCTCTGTCCTATATCTATTACCCCTCAGTTTAAAGTTATGTCCCCTCGTGCCAGCCATATCCATCCGCGGGAGAAGGCTCTCACTGTCCACCCTATCCAACCCCCTGATCATTTTGTATGCCTCTATTAAGTCTCCTCTTAACCTTCTTCTCTCCAACGAAAACAACCTCAAGTCCATCAGCCTTTCCTCATAAGATTTTCCCTCCATACCAGGCAACATCCTGATAAATCTCCTCTGCACCCGCTCCAAAGCCTCCACGTCCTTCCTATAATGCGGTGACCAGAACTGTACGCAATACTCCAAATGCGGCCGTACCAGAGTTCTGTACAGCTGCAACATGACCTCCCGACTCCGGAACTCAATCCCTCTACCAATAAAGGCCAACACTCCATAGGCCTTCTTCACAACCCTATCATCCTGGGTGGCAACTTTCAGGGATCTATGTACATGGACACCTAGATCCCTCTGCTCATCCACACTTTCAAGAACTTTACCATTAGCCAAATATTCCGCATTCCTGTTATTCCTTCCAAAGTGAATCACCTCACACTTCTCTACATTAAACTCCATTTGCCACCTCTCAGCCCAGCTCTGCAGCTTATCTATATCCCTCTGTAACCTGCTACATCCTTCCACACTATCGACAACACCACCGACTTTAGTATCGTCTGCAAATTTACTCACCCACCCTTCTGCGCCTTCCTCTAGGTCATTGATAAAAATGACAAACAGCAACGGCCCCAGAACAGATCCTTGTGGTACTCCACTTGTGACTGTACTCCATTCTGAACATTTCCCATCAACCACCACCCTCTGTCTTCTTTCAGCTAGCCAATTTCTGATCCACATCTCTAAATCACCCTCAATCCCCAGCCTCCGTATTTTTTGCAATAGCCTACCGTGGGAACCTTATCAAACGCTTTGCTGAAATCCATATACACCACATCAACTGCTCTACCCTCGTCTACCTGTTCAGTCACCTTCTCAAAGAACTAACCGTTCTCAACCTTTCCTCATAAGATCTTCCCTCCATACTAGGCAACATTCTGGTAAATCTCCTCTGCACCCTTTCCAATGCTTCCACATCTTTCCGAGAATGCGGCGACCAGAATTGCACGCAATACTCCAAATGCGGCCGCACCAGAGTTTTGTACAGCTGCAACATGACCTCATGGCTCCGAAACTCAATCCCTCTACCAATAAAAGCTAACACACCGTACGCCTTCTTAACAATCCTCTCAACCTGGGTGGCAACTTTCAGGGATCTATGTACATGAACACCGAGATCTCTCTGCTCATCCACACTGCCAAGAATCTTACCATTAGCCCAGTACTCTGTCTTCCTGTTATTCCTTCCAAAATGAATCACCTCACACTTTTCTGCATTAAACTCCATTTGCCACCTCTCAGCCCAGCGCTGCAGCTTATCTATGTCCCTCTGTAACTTGTAACAGCCTTCTGCACTGTCCACAACTCCACCGACTTTAGTGTCATATGCAAATTTACTCACCCATCCTTCTACACCCTCCTCCAGGTCATTTATAAAAATGACAAACAGCAGTGGCCCCAAAACAGATCCTTGTGGTACACCACTAGTAACTGGACTCCAGTCTGTACATTTCCCATCAACCACCTTTGTCTTCTTCCAGCTAGCCAATTTCTGATCCAAACTGCTAAATCACCCTGAATCCCATGCCTCCGTATTTTCTGCAGTAGCCTACCGTGGGGAACCTTATCAAACGCTTTACTGAAATCCATATACACCACATCAACTTCTTTACCCTCATCCACCTGTTTGGTCACGTTCTCAAAGAACTCAATAAGGTTTGTGAGGCACGACCTACCCTTCACAAAACCGTGTTGACTATCTCTAATCAAAATATTCCTTTCAAGATGATTCTACATCCTATCTCTTACAAACCTTTCCAAGATTTTGCCCACAACAGAAATAAGGCTCACTGGTCTATAGTTACCGGGGTTGTCTCTACTTCCCTTCTTGAACAAGGGGACAACATTTGCTATCCTCCAGTCTTCTGGCACTATTCCTGTAAACAAAGATGACTAAATGATCAAAGCCAAAGGCTCAGCAATCTCCTCCCTAGCTTCCCAGAGAATCCTAGGATAAATCCCATCCGGCCCTGGAGACTTATCTATTTTCACACTTTCCAGAATTGCTAACACCTCCTCCTTATGAACCTCACGCCCTTCTAGTCTAGTAGCCTGAATCTCAGTATTCTCCTCGGCAACACTATCTTTTTCCTGTGTGAATACTGACGAAAAATATTCATTTAGCACCTCTCCTATCTCCTCGGACTCCAAGCACAACGTCCCACTACTGTCCTTGACTAGCCCTACTCTTACCCTAGTCATTCTTTTATTCCTGACATATCTATAGAAAGCTTTAGGGTTATCCTTGATCCTACCTGCCAAAGACTTCTCATGTCCCCTCCTGGCTCTTCTTAGCTCTCTCTTTAGGTCCTTCCTAGCTAACTTATAACTCTCGAGCACCCTAACTGAAGCTTCATGTCTCATCTTTACATAAGCCTCCTTCTTCCTCTTGACAAGTGTTTTGACTGCTTTAGTAAACTACGGTTCCCTTGCTCGACCACTTCCTCCCTGTCTGACAGGTACATACTTATCAAGGACACGCAGTCGGTGTTCCTTGAATAAGCTCCACATTTCCATTGTGCCCATCCCCTGCAGTTTGCCTCTCCATCCTAGGTCTTGCCTCATCGCATCATAATTGCCTTTCCCCCAGATATAATTCTTGCCCTGCTGTATATACCTATCCCTTTCCATCACTAAAGTACATGTAATCGAATTGTGGTCACTATCACCAAAGTGTTCACCTACCTCCAAATCTAACACCTGTCCTGGTTCATTACCCAGTACCAAATCCAATATGACCTCGCCTCTCATTGGCCTATCTACATACTGTGTCAGGAAACCCTCCTGCACACATTGGACAAAAACAGACCCATCTAAAGTACTCAAACTATAGCGTTTCCAGTCAATATTTGTAAAGTTAAAGTCCCCCACACCAACTACCCTGTTGCTTTCGCTCCTATCCAGAAGCATCTTTGCAATCCTTTCCTCTACATCTCTGGAACTTTTTGGAGGCCTATAGAAAACCCCGAACAGGGTGACCTCTCCTTTCCTGTTTCTAACCTCAGTCCTTACTACCTCAGTAGACGAGTCCTCATCAAACGTCCTTTCTGCCACCATAATACTGTCCTTGACTAACAATGCCACCCCTCCCCCTCTTTTACCACCTTCCCTGAGCTGACTGAAATATCTAAACCCTGGCACCTGCAACAACCATTCCTGTCCCTGCTCTATCCATGTCTCCGAAATGGCCACAACATCGAAGTCCCAGGTACCAACCCATGCTGCAAGTTCACCCACCTTATTCCGGATGCTCCTGGCATTGAAGAAGACACACTTTAAACCACCTTCCTGCCTGCCGGTACACTCCTGCAACTTTGAAACCTTACTCATGACCTCACTACTCTCAACCTCCTGTATACTGGAGCTACAATTCAGGTTCCCAAGCCCCTGCTGAACCAGTTTAAACCCTCCCGAAGAGCATTAGCAAATTTCCCCCCCAGGATATTGGTACCCCTCTGGTCCAAGTGTAGACCATCCCATTTGTAGAGGTCCCACCGACCCCAGAATGAGCCCCAATTATCCAGAAATCTGAAACCCTCCCTCCTGCACCATCCCTGTAGCCACGTGTTCAACTCCTCTCTCTCCCTATTCCTCGTCTCGCTGGCACGTGGCATGGGTAACAACCCAGAGATAATAACTCTGTTTGTCCCAGATCTAAGTTTCCACCCTTGCTCCCTGAATTCCTGCCTTACATCCCTATCCCTTTTCCAACCTATGTCGTTGGTACCTATATGGACCACAAGTTGGGGCTGCTCCCCCTCCCCCTTAAGGATCCCGAAAACACGATCCATGACATCATGGACCCTGGCACCTGGGAGGCAACACACCAACCCCGAGTCTCTCTCGTTCCCACAGAATCTCCTATCTATCCCCCTAACTATAGAGTCTCCAATGACTAATGCTCTGCTCCTCTCCCCCCCCGCCCTTCTGAGCAACACAGACAGACTCTGTGCCAGAGACCTGTACCCCATGGCTTACCCCTGGTAAGTCCCGCCCCCCCAACAGTATCCAAAATGGTATACTTGTTACTGAGGGGAACGACCACAGGGGATCCCTGTACTGACTGCTTCCTCCCAGCCCCTCTCACCGTCGGCCATCTAGCTTTATTCTTCAGAGTAACTACATCTCTGAAGCCTATCTATGACCACCTCTGCCTCCCGAATGATCCGAAGGTCATCCAGCTCCAGTTCCCTAATGCGGTTTCTGAGGAGCTGGAGATGGGTGCATTTCCCACAGATGAAATCAGCAGGGACACTGACGGCATCCCTCACCTCAAACATTCTGCAGGAGGAACTTTGAACTACCTTCCCTGCCATCCCCTCTAGATAAAAAATGAAAAAGAAAGAAAGAGCTTACCTGTTATTCACTCCTCTTCTCAGCAAGCACTCACTCAGCAACCTCTGCGCCCCGCACGACACCTGAGGGAAAATAAAAGAAAATCCACTTCCTCGTCACCAGCCAATCCCTTACCTGCAGGCTGTGACGTCACGGTTCAACTTCTTTCTACTTCTACCTGCCGTCGAGCCTTCCTCTTGAACTATACAGCGGTTGGTTTTTTGGGGGTTAGAGGAGGGGGTAGGGAGGGAAACACTGAAAAAGTCTTTTGGGTTTAAGTGTCACTTGACAACAGCTCTTCCACAAACCATCTTTAAGTTAGAGTGACTGCACCAGACGTATGCAAAATTTCCCCACAACAGCCAATCAGCAACTCCGCTCTGATATCCTCTGCTGGATGCTTGTCTTCACTTGAACAGCTAGGGTCTCTTGCACAGGTACACCTTCAAGTTAGAGTGACCGCACCGGACGTATGCAAATTCTCCCCGCAACAGCCAATCAGCAGCTCCGTTCTGCTGCCCTCTGCTTACTATGTGTAAAAAAACTCCCCTCGCACATCTCCTCTAAACTTTCCCCCTCGGACCTTAAACCTATGCCCCCTTGTAATCGACTTTTCCACCCTGGGAAAAAGCCTCTGACTATCCACTCTGTCTATGTCCCTCATAATTTTGTAGACATCCATCAGATCGCCCCCTCAACCTCCGTCGTGCCAATGAGAACAAACCGAGTTTATCCAACCTCTCCTCGTAGTTAATACCCTCCAGACCAGGCAGCATCCTGGTAAACCTCTTCTGTACATTCACCAGATTCTTCTGGTAGTGAGGCAGACAGAATTGTACGTGTTGGTCCACGTTTGCCCTCCTCTACCTTGGGTTTGAAGCCATTTGAGCGGGCGCTGCAGGCACAGACAAGGCCACAAAACAAGCTCCAAACAGAACGGCTTGCGTTCCAGCGATTGGTGATGATTCCGATCTTCTAAATTAATTGCCCATTATGTGGTTTACTGCACTTCGCACCAGCCTGTAAGCGATCAGCCTGATCTTTGGCATAGAGTGTGTACTGGCAAGTAGAAGTCATATGCGTATTCGTCAAATGTGCAGCGACTGAACTGGGCCTGGTCCATAATGTGCAGCAGGTGATACACTGGGAGAAGGGATGTCCAGCAAATTAAACAGGCTATTATTCGAAGGAGCCTTTTAAGGAGATTTGGATCATGCAACCAGACATACGTTATTGCTGGAGCCGGTCGGAGGTATGTCTGTACAAGGCCATTCTTGGAAATAGTTGTAGATGCTAAATAGGCTCGTCCAGCATTCCTGTCTCGCTGGTTGAATGGCACATTGACAAATGTACAGCATTAAATGTGATGATGCTCACATTGCGATGCCCGTTTGCGTCATTGATCAGCCCCGGAGGCAGGATTAGGATTCTTCTTCATGTGTTTCTATTCAGAATAGCATTCGAGCGAGGATCGCCCTGCCAGAAAAGATGGTTACCGATATTTCGCCCCGGGTCTTAAAATGGCCGACGTGGCCGCAAGGCCTCTCAACTCTTTCCGAGTTGTCATGCTTGGACGTCTGTCCCATTTGGGCTAACGCGCCGCTGAACGGGCCCCCTGACTCATTTGGCCGCACTTTTGCTTCTCAGTCGCAAGATTTCGGGTTCAAGCCCCAGGCCGGGCCCTGAGCAACCCAACCCAAAGGCCGACACTCCAGTGCGGTGCTGGGGGTAGTGCCGCACTGTCGGCGATGCTGTCCCTCAGACCCCACGTTCAGCTTCAGGCTTCGTCTTCCTGCTTCACCAGGTCTAATAGATCCTGCGGGAGACTCTTTCAAAGAGGAGCAAGGGAAGTTATCCCCCCCACCCCCGCCGGCCACGCTCACTGCCCCAGTCCATAGCCATCGCAGACTATCCGGTCATTATCAAGCCGCTGTTCTCTGGGATCTTGCTGCGTGGAAATTGGCTGCCGGGTTTCCTGCATTACGACAGTGACTGCACTTCAAAAAGTACGTCATTGGATGTAAAGCATTTTGAGACAACTCGTGGTCATGGGAGGCGCTATGTAAATGCAAGTCCGTCTTTTTGCCGGTTGCGAGAGCTTTCTGTGTGCGAATTGGGTGCTGCATGTCGGCCATGGTAATTGTGACTACACTTGAAAAGCAATTACTTGGGTGTAAAGGGCTTTGCAACCTGCTCAGATGGGGAAAGAATGTACGTGGATTTAAGGGCAAAGAGTTCACAGTCCCGCACGAGTGTGTACATGTGAGTGTGTGCATGTGAGTGTGAATGTGTGTATGTACCTGAATGTGTGTGTGAGTGAGTGTGTGTGTGTCAATGTGTGTACAAGAGTGAGTGTATAAATGTAAGTGTGTGTGGGTATAAGTGTGAGTATTTGAGTTTGTGTGTGTGAGTAAGTGTGTATGTGTATGAGTGTGTGTATGTGATTGGCTGTGTGCATGTGAGTGTGTGTGTGTATGTGTGTCTGTGTGAGTGTGTGTATATGTGAGTGAGTGTGTGTGTGAGTGTGCATATGTGAGTGAGTGTGTGTGTATGTGAGTTTGTGTGTGTGAATGTACGAGTGTGTGTATGTGATTGTGTGCAAGTGTGTGTGAGTGCATGTGAGTGTGTGAGTGTCTGTGTGTATGTGAGTGTATGTGGGCGAGTATATGAATGTGTGTTTGTGTATGTGGGTGTGTATGCGAGTGTGTGTGAGTGTATGTGAGTGTGTGAGTGTGTGTGTGTGTATATGTGTGTGTATATATATGTGAATGTGTGGGAGTGGGAGTGTGTGCATACGCAAGTGTGTGGGAGTGGGAGTGAGTGTGTGTACATGTGCAAGTCTGTGGGAGTGTGAGTGTGTGTGTGTATGAGTGTATATATGTGAGTGTGTGGGTGTGTGAGTGTGTGTGTGTGTATGTGATTGAGTGTATAAATGCGAGTGTGTGGGAGTGTGAGTGTGTGTGTGTATATGAGTGAGTGTATAAATGCGAGTGTGTGGGAGTGTGAGTGTGTGTGTATATGAGTGAGTGTATATATGCGAGTGTGTGGGAGTGGGAGTGTGTGTGTGTGTATATGAGTGAGTGTATATATGCGAATGTGTGCGTGTGGTTGGATGGGGATTTAATCAGAGTCTCATTCAAGATAAAGGATTTCCATTGTTCATCTTGATCGAATTAGGTACAATATGGTACCAAGACTTGGAGACATCTCTCTCTCCCCTCTCTCTTCCTCTCTCTCTCTCCCCCCCCCCCACCCTCTCTCCCCCTCTCTCTCCCTCCCTCTCTCTATCACTTTCTCTCCCTCTCCTACTATCTCTCCCTCCCTCTCTCTCTCTCTCACCCCCACTCTCCCTCTCTCTCTCTCCCTCTCTCTCCCTCTCCTCTGATCTCTCCCTCCCACTCTCTCACCCTCTCCCTCCCCCTCTCTCTCTCCCTCTCTCTCTTCCCCCTATCTCCCTCCCACTCTCTCTCCCCTCTCTCTCTCTCTCTCCCTCCCTCTCTCCTACTCTCTCTCCCTCCCACACCCTCTCTCTCTCCCCCTCTCTCCCTCTTTCTCTCTCCTACTCTCACTCCCACTCTCTGCCCCCCTCTCTCTCCCTCTCTCTCTCCCTCTCTCTCATCCTCTCTCACCCTCTCTCTCCTACTATCTCCCTCCCACTCTCTCTCCCCTCTCTCTCCCCCTCTCTCCCGCTCTCTCTCTCCTGCTCTCTCTCCCTCCCACTCTCTCTCTCTCTCTCCCCCCTTTCTCCCCCTCTCTCCCTCTCTCTTTCCTACTCTCTCCCTCCCACTCTCTCCCTCTCTCTCTCCCTCCCTGTCCCGCTCCCCCTCTCTCTCTCTCACCCTCTCTCTCCCTACCTCTCACTCCCTCTCTCTCTCTCCCCCTCTCTCCCCCCTCTCTCTCATCTCTGTGATCCCCAGCTTGGCAGTGACTGATAGCCCCGATAAGGTCATACTTCAGGACGACAATGCGGGCAGAATAATCCTTCCAAAAGGCGAAAAGCCAAAATTGCTGAATAAATGAGCTCCCACAACAATCTCGACAATCCGCGTCCAGCTCTCCGCCCCACATCTGGTTATGCTCAAACCCTGCGGCTTGGAAACTTTTGGAGATTATTCATGCCCTCCGCATGCTGGTACTTGCTAGGTATTCTCAGCCTTCTCCAGCACAATAAGCACAAAGTCTCTCTTTGGATCTTTAGATTTGTTTATTGTCACGTGAGCCGAGGTATTGTTCTGCGTACAGTTATGACAGATTGTTCCGTACATGAAAGGAAAATCCGTGCGGCAGACATAATCTCCATCTCCCTCCCAGCTTGCAACTCAAACTCACAACGCTCCCTTACCTGCACCAGAGAGAGACGTGATTGGCTCGTGGTCTGCACCCTTCGCTGGCTTGAAATTCGGCCAATTCAACACAGCTTGGTCCAGATGCAACCAATCATAGCAAAGCATTTAGCTGACAACTCCTCTTCCCGCTCCAATGGTCTGCGAAATGTTGCATAAAGCAGATAAATCCTCGGCAGGGAAAGAAACATTGCACATCGAGCTCCCGGAACTGCAGAGAACCTTTACTCCCAGTTCCTGGCTCATAGAATCCCAACAGTGCAGAAGGAGGCCGTTTAGCCCATAGAGTCTGCACAGACTCTCTGAATCCACTTCACCTGCACCTAACCTGCACGTCTTTGGACTGTGGGAGGAAACCGGAGCACCCGGAGGAAACCCACGCAGACACGGGGGGAGGACGTGCAGACTCCGCACAGACAGCCGCCCGAGGCCAGAATCGAACCCATGTCCCTGGAGCGGTGAGGCAGCAGTGCTAACCATTGTTCCACCTTGCCGCCTTTGCTGGTGGGCAGACTCTTGGCACTGCATGTTAAACATAATTGTTTTCCCCCTGTGCCAACCTGCCTCCTTCAGTCACTTTGAGTGTGGAACCATGCTTCCTGTGGCCCTCTGGGACCTCATCCACCGACCATTTTCTTTTCTTGCGTGAGCCGTGACTATTTGACTGCAGAAGGCTTCGCAGTCAAACCGTGCCACATCCCCATGCACCTGATGTCAATGGCACATTGTTAAGATACACAGGTTACACAGGTAAAGGGCATTGTTTAATTAAGTACTTAGGGCACTTATAAAGAGAGACCGCTGCAACACTGGTTCACTGTTAAGCAGGAAGCAGACGTGTGTGATGCTGCCTTCTGTGAATATACCTGCTACCAAGGAACATATCAGTGGCTAGCTTTGGTTTAGTGCTTCACTAATTGGCTTGGGAAAAGTATGAACACCTGATGCCTATGCTTATGCCCATTCAGAGGGGGTAGGGAGTTGAATGGATGCCCTCCTGAGATGGGTAGGCTGCCCAGGCATCTTCTCTCATTCCCAAACTGACAATTTTTAGTTCTCAAACCCCCGAGTGGGTATCAGCAGAGGATCAACAATGACTTGGCTGCATGACTCAGTTAGACGTCATCTTTGTGTTACCACGCCCTGGGTTAGTTGGCGGTCAATTCCAGCCCCACCTGCCCATGAGTCACAACACAAGTGAATTAACCAATCATTCTTAGAAAAATATCCGCAGTCTTTGGCACTTGGCTGGCCAATAATTACAGTCACCAGGTTTGTAAGTTGAAACGCAATTAATGTTTATTTATAACCAGGATAATGATGAAATTTGCAGTAAATGCAACTGGTTAACAACAAGCTAACCTGCTACCCTCTTTAATTGTCCCATCCTCTACCCAAACACACAAGACAGACCAACACAGAGGGGGATGGAGGGGTACAAAAAATGTATTTACATATTTACATTGCATTTATGTAGGCACTATGTTTTTCTTTCACCTATGGAATGATCTGTCCGGACTGTACGCAGAACAGTACGTTTCCCTGTACCTTGGTACAAGTGACAAGAAACAAGTCCAATCCAATCCAATGCAAAAGATAAGACCCTTGACTTCAAACGGTGGTTCTTTAGCATGCTTTCCAGACAGCACACTTGCTGATTTCTTTCTGCGCAGACACTTTGGGCAGGATTCTCCGACACCTCGCCGGGTGGGAGAATCGCTGGGGGTCGGCGTGAATCCCGCCCCCGCCGTCCTCCAAATTCTCCGGGCCCCCAGAAAATCGGCCTGGCGTGAGTCGCGCCGCCCGCCTCGGAGAATGGCGGGGTCCGGCGCGACTCAATGGGCCCCGGGGCTGCCCGAATTCTCTGGTCCGCGGTGGGCCGAAGTCCCGCCCGTTTTTTGACCGTCCCGCCGGCGTAAATTGTAGTAGGTCACTTACCAGCGGGACAAGGTGGCGCGGGCGGCCTCCGGGGTCCTTTGGGGGGGGGGTAGGGGGGACCTGGCCCCGGGAGGTGCCCCCCACGGTGGCCTGGCCCGCGATCGGGGCCCACCGATCCGCGGGCGGGCCTGTGCCGTGGGGGCACTCTATCCTTCCGCACCGGAGACTGCAGCGGTCTGCCATTTCCGGTGCGGAAGCGAAGCTCTCTGACGCCAGCATGCACTGGCGCTCCCGCGCATGCGCCAACTCGCGCCAGCCGGCGGAGGCCCTTCGCCGCCGGTTGGCATGGCGCCAAGCCCCTTTCCTGCCGGCCGACGGGACGCAAACCACTCCGGGGCTGGGAAATGGAATCAAAATTAAATTCTTACAAATCACTTGAGTGCTTTCATTCTCGCCCACAAATTCCTCCTTCTCTCACCCACGAAGGCGATTGTTGCATTATTGTCTGTTTAAGACAACAGGGAACCTTTAACTTGAGAGATTTCCCGTGGCAGCGAAGATCTTGCTCAACTGGGCTCTTTGACTCATCGAGTTCAAACATCCCCTATTCTCATTTCCCCACATAGGAAAGCATAAGTCCACAGCGTGCATGGGAGCTGGTGAGGGGAGGGAGCTCTGATGCTGTCTCTGTCGGGAGCCTGGACAACACCTCCACAGCAGCTCGCTTCGTGGGGATTTACAAAATGACTGCACCCCACGTGAGCACCAGCAAACCCCCCTCCCACCCCCTCCAAACCCTGCCCGCCCCTCCACACTGCCAATTACTTCCAGAGCAGAAACCACACATATCGCCGTGGAATTAATAATTCTCTGGCGTCCTGCACGTCTCTCACTTCCTTCGGCCAGAGAGGGGCTGGGATCCTCCCTCTACACTGTTCCCAGGACAGGTACAGCACAGGGTTAGATACAGAGTAAAGCTCCCTCTACACTGTCCCTATCAAACATTCCCAGGACAGGTACAGCACGGGGTGAGATACAGAGTAAAGCTCCCTCTACACTGTCCCCATCAAACACTCCCAGGACAGGTACAGCACGGGGTAAGATCGTGAATAAAGTTCCCTCTACACTGTCCCTATCAAACATTCCCAGGACAGGTACAGCACGGGGTTAGATACAGAGTAAAGCTCCCTCTACACTGTCCCATCAAACACTCCCAGGACAGGTACAGCACGGGGTAAGATCGTGAATAAAGTTCCCTCTACACTGTCCCCATTAAACACTCCCAGGACAGGTACAGCACGGGGTAAGATACAGAGTAAAGCTCCCTCTACACTGTCCCCGTCAAACACTCCCTGCACAGGTACAGCACGGGGTTAGACGCAGAGTAAAGCTCCCTCTACACTGTCCCCATCAAACACTCCCAGGACTGGTACAGCACGGGGTTAGATACAGAGTAAAGTTCCCTCTACACTGTCCCCGTCAAACACTCCCAGGACAGGTACAGCACAGGGTTAGACGCAGAGTAAAGCTCCCTCTACACTGTCCCCATCAAACACTCCCAGGACTGGTACAGCACGGGGTTAGATACAGAGTAAAGTTCCCTCTACACTGTCCCCGTCAAACACTCCCAGGACAGGTACAGCACGGGGATAGATACAGAATTAAGCTCCCTCTACACTGTACCCATCAAACATTCCCAGGACAGGTACAGCACGGGTTTAGATACAGAGTAAAGCTCCCTCTACACTGTCCCCATCAAGCACTCCCAGGACAGGTACAGCACAGGGTTAGATACAGAGTAAAGCTCCCTCTACACTGTCCCCATCAAACACTCCCAGGACAGGTACAGCACGGGGTTAGATACAGAGTAAAGCTCCCCCTACACTGTCCCCAACAAACACTCCCAGGACAGGTACAGCACGGAGCTAGATACAGCGTAAAGCTCCCTCCACACTGTCCCCATCAAACACTCCCAGGACAGGTACAGCACAGGGTTAGATACAGAGTAAAGCTCCCTCTACACTGTCCCCATCAAACACTCCCAGGACAGGTACAGCACGGGGTTAGATACAGAGTAAAGCTCCCCCTACACTGTCCCCAACAAACACTCCGAGGACAGGTACAGCACGGAGCTAGATACAGAGTAAAGCTCCCTCCACACTGTCCCCATCAAACACTCCCAGGACAGGTACAGCACAGGGTAAGATCGTGAATAAAGTTCCCTCTACACTGTCCCTATCAAACATTCCCAGGACAGGTACAGCACGGGGTTAGATACAGAGTAAAGCTCCCTCTACACTGTCCCATCAAACACTCCCAGGACAGGTACAGCACGGGGTAAGATCGTGAATAAAGTTCCCTCTACACTGTCCCCATTAAACACTCCCAGGACAGGTACAGCACGGGGTAAGATACAGAGTAAAGCTCCCTCTACACTGTCCCCGTCAAACACTCCCTGCACAGGTACAGCACGGGGTTAGACGCAGAGTAAAGCTCCCTCTACACTGTCCCCATCAAACACTCCCAGGACTGGTACAGCACGGGGTTAGATACAGAGTAAAGTTCCCTCTACACTGTCCCCGTCAAACACTCCCAGGACAGGTACAGCACAGGGTTAGACGCAGAGTAAAGCTCCCTCTACACTGTCCCCATCAAACACTCCCAGGACTGGTACAGCACGGGGTTAGATACAGAGTAAAGTTCCCTCTACACTGTCCCCGTCAAACACTCCCAGGACAGGTACAGCACGGGGATAGATACAAAATTAAGCTCCCTCTACACTGTACCCATCAAACATTCCCAGGACAGGTACAGCACGGGTTTAGATACAGAGTAAAGCTCCCTCTACACTGTCCCCATCAAGCACTCCCAGGACAGGTACAGCACAGGGTTAGATACAGAGTAAAGCTCCCTCTACACTGTCCCCATCAAACACTCCCAGGACAGGTACAGCACGGGGTTAGATACAGAGTAAAGCTCCCCCTACACTGTCCCCATCAAACACTCCCAGGACAGGTACAGCACGGGGTTAGATACAGAGTAAAGCTCCCCCTACACTGTCCCCAACAAACACTCCGAGGACAGGTACAGCACGGAGCTAGATACAGAGTAAAGCTCCCTCCACACTGTCCCCATCAAACACTCCCAGGACAGGTACAGCACAGGGTTAGATACGGAGTAAAGCTCCCTCTACACTGTCCCCATCAAACACTCCCAGGACAGGTACAGCACGGGTTTAGATAGTGAATAAAGTTCCCTCTGTTACACTTCATATCTGCTCCTGCATTGTTGACGTGTAATCATGATTGATTGTCACTTTGTCCTTTTGGACTCCTCAAGCTTGTGAACATTTGAAGCCTCTTTCAGCTCTCGCACTACCGGCCAAGCAGCACTTTTTATTCTTCTATTGTTACAGAAATGAATGGGAAGAAGTCATAAAGCAATCTGCATTCCAACAATTGAGGAAATCCTGACAGCATCTTGCACCCTCGACGGAGAATTTGTTCCCTTAAATTCATTTATTTTTATTGATCACTCTCTCTCTCTCCCACACTCTCTCTCCCACACTCTCTCTCTCACTCTCTCTCTCCCTCTCTCTCTCGCTCTTACAGAGTTGTTTTCGTCTGTTTAACATGTGGATACACATCTGAGTCAGGGGCATCAGTACCAAAGAATGGAACGTTTTCAACCGACCCGCTGGAAGAGCTCCCTCCCTGGGCCCATTTCCTAGTCCTTTCCCCATAACCCCACCTAACCTGCACATATGGACTGTGGGAGGAAACCGAAGCACCCGGAGCAAACCCACGCAGACACACGTATGGTATTCTTTGTAATGCTAAATTCAGGATGGTTGGTGTAGTGTTCACAAAGACCACAAAGAAC